>NC_048893.1:97604311-97613689 GCF_011077185.1 Oxyura jamaicensis
TTTTTTTTTTTTTTTTTTTTTTTTTTTTTTTTTTTTTTTTTTTTTCTGCTTCTGGACACTTGAGCTCTGTTGTATGAGCTGCTGGAGTTCTGAATGCTTTCCCAGATGAGAACTGGGAAATTCATTTTTAATGGCAGTCAAAGCTTAGTATAGTGATAGTTCTGGCAGCAATGTTAAAACAAGATCTTCTAACAGGGGAAGAGTGAAAAAAAGGATTTTAGGAGAAGAGGCCTTAGGGAATATATGTATAACCTCTTTACAGCAGCAATCCAAATGAGATCAACATGCTGTGCTGTATTTGTATTGCTTCCAGTACAACATGGGTATTCTGGTAAAAGATTGTAGGGGAAAAGCTGAGTAAAAAGCATTTCAGTGATTATTTTGTATCTTGAGTATACTCAGGGTCATATGTTGTATCCAAATGCAATTTGTGTGCATTAGAAACATACAATTTTTTTTCTTCTCCCTGAAATCAAGAATAATATAGTTGTACTGATGTGAGGATTAAATTTATTAAACTGTATTTAATGAGATTTGGAATTTTTTAATGTAAAAATATGGCATCATATATATTATATTTAATTTGAAAAATATATGTAAGAAAGAAGTTGAGATTGTTTACTGATCAAAACCTTTATCTCCAGAATGAGGACACCAACCCAAAGAGAAAAGCAGTAATTGTTACCTATCATGTAAATCAACACTGTAAACTCTCATGAACACTGAAACCTAAACCACAAGAATATTAAGACTTTCTGAAACCTGGAATTTCAGAAGAGCAAACACTAAACATCATCCAGCAAAAACTACTGGGCTAATATGAATGTCTAACAAAAGAAGTATCCACTTCCTTTTGTTCTGCAGCATGAATAGCATTTTGTTTCTTCAGTTTTCTTCAGATAATACTATATCCACATTACAAAGCAGTATACGCTAATAGAAAGGATCTATAGAGAGAAAAAGTTGACCGCTTATGTGGAGAATCGAGCATCCACAACAGTACTTTTGTTTTTATTCATTTATTTATTTGTTTTTAGTTTTGTGTGAGCCCTAATCAGGTTTCATGAACTGAATGAAGTATAATAGGGATGCTTCCAGAGTGTATTTTCCTCGTCTGTTTCATCTGGAATGTTTCCAAATCATATGCTTTGAAAGCATTCACCAAAGTACAGTAAATGGAGATGATAATGATATTTTCTTCAAAAGCACCCTTGATCCAAACTAGAAAATACAAGTGCATCCTGTGTGATTTGGCCCTGGTTTAGAATGAACACAGTGGTTTTGTTTTTATTATCTTACTTCTTCTCACCTTATAAATAGATTTGCCAATTTTGACAGAAAGTTAATTAATGCAGAAATTAACACGCTGCACCTCCCAGAATTGTGACAAAACACTTGTTTGTTACTTTGAGAGGGAAGTAAAGTACGTGGTCCTAATATACACTCATTTTCTATTCCCCACATCTTGATATTCATAAAGATAATGAGGTTGAGGTGGAGCAGAAACAAGTGCACTTGCCAGTAGGTATGTATTTTCACCTAGTTTTACCTGTTCTTTTTTTTTGTTGTTGTTGTTTTGTTTTGCTTGTCTTTCAGGTGTCCTTACAGAAAACTATTATTTTACTATAGTATGCTTTTCCTAAGAGGTATGCAATTCAGTATGCTTTCAAGCCCCTAAATCTTCTTTTTAAATCCCATTCTTTTGTTGCAGATCTAACTTATTTAGTTGAAGTCAATAATGTTAGGGAGGTGTGCCTGCTGGAATATTACCTTTAAACTCTAATTAATTGAATATGATAATGAGGACATGATGACAAAGTCAAAGCAAAAACAAGTAATCAGACTTTTTTAACAAGCAAACTAACGTAATAGAAGTTGGGAGGGTGTCTCTGCAAATGTAGTTTGCTTAGTGTGAGTCTGAGTGCAAGTCCCATGGGACAAATCCTATGAGATAATGCTCTCTCTCATTCTTTCTAATTTGCTATAATAAAACTGGTATAGTTGCTTATAGAAAGATTGCTTCTGATGGAAGGGTATCCAGAATCTCACAGTTCTAGGGCAGGAGAGTATATTGTGTAGTGTAGCTCTTGATTCTGTGAGCCACAGAATAAGATCTTGCCTGGCCAGGAGTTAGAGCATGTACTATCTAACCTGAAGTACTGAGAAGCTGGTCTGGAGGCCTACTGCTTTGTACTTACCAAAAATAATAATAATAATAATAATAATAATTAAAAAAAAGCAAACAAGCAAACAACAACAAAAAAAACTGTTTGGGGTTAGCCTTGTTGCAGTGACTGTGAGTTGATGGAGTTCAGGATCCTTAAAGGAGGGAAGAAATCAGAGAGCAGGATCACAGCCTTGGACGTTAAGAGAAAAGACTGGACATTCTTCCTTGGAAGAACCCTAGTGGTGTGCTGAAGCAAATATAGAGAAAGTCCCAAAGATGACTGGGCCCAAGGGGTTCCAGTACCTCCACAGGGCGTGGAGTATTTTTCATAGGAGGAGAGGCTGAAATAGCTTCTAACTGTCCAGCCTGAAGCAGAGAAGGCTCAAGGACTATTTATCAATGCATATTAATAACTGATGAGAGGGTATAAAGAAGACAGTCTGAAGATTCAGGTGGTGCTCAGTGAATGAACAAGAGGCAATGGGCACAAACTGAAACATGGGAAATTCCATTTAGATATAAGAAACATTGCTTTCCTGTGAGGATGTTGAAATACTGGAACAAATTGCCCATGTATATTGTGGAGGCTCCATCCATGAAGACATTCAAAACCTAACTATATGCCCTAAGCAAACTGATCTTGCTAATCCTGCTATGAGCAGGAAATTGGTCTCCAGATATGCCTTCCAACCTTAACTGTTCTGTGACTATTCTTGGCCATTGCGTAGCATGGAATTGAGAATGCAGAAGGGTCCCAGAGCTGCCAGTGATATCTGCCTCAATTACCTCTGTTTTCTTCCTCCTAAACTTAGGAATTGGATTACTGTTGAACTTCTACCCAAGAACAGTCTAGTTAGCAGTCATATAACCTAACCTGAGGAAAGAAGCACTCTTGAAATGCTCACAAGGTATAAGCAAGATTTGCAAGAGCTGTATATAGAACATTCCTCATACAGTGGTGTAACCATGATGCCTTTATACTGAAGTAGATCCCTATATATTTTGTACCACTGATACAGTACCACTGTTCTGAACTAATTTATGTCATGGGACCTTTGGAAGTTGAAATTCTTCCCAGACAGAGAAGTTCTACACACAGGCAAGCACAAAGACAATTTTTACTTCACCTTCTGACATCACCATTTCCTTTATATCTTATGCTGTGTTAGTCCTGTTCTCCTAGCTGCTTTCCAGTATGTTTAGGAGCACAGAGGATGTGTTCTGCATCCTGACTCAACTTCCTCCTCCTTTCACTTGTTGTGCTGTGCTTTACTTTTATTCCGTTTCACTTCAAATGTCTAGTCCAGGATTATTTGCTTTACACTGAAACACTTTGGGATGAAAGGGGCCCCTGTCATGTTTGCATAGAACATTTTCATGCCTCTAGACTGTATGTGCTGTCCAGAACAGGCACATAGGGCTGTTAATGGCTTCCTCTCAGTTCTTTTTTTTTTTTTTTTGCTTTTTTTTTTTTTCAGTAAAAATATAAGTTGTGCATTTCTGTGTTTTAGACAGTCCCAATTGTGTGGCTTCAAAAACAAAAGACTTGCTGTTGAAGCTTTAAACCTAACAAAGCCCTTAGTCAGGGTATATATCTATCATTTTTTTCCCTCTTCATACGAGCTATTTAAAAAGAGAAATTCTTATTTTAGTCCATAGTTCACACTGTTCTTTGGTAAATATGAGCTTTATAGAATTTTATAGGACTCTTTCTGCATATATTTACAAATACTATTTATACCTCAAACTGCATACTGAGTGAAATGGATGTCTGTCTCACTTCTGTACAATTTGTATGGGATGAAAGGAGTAACATTATTCGTAGTCAGCTTTTCCTTAGCAAATAACCTCAACAGGATTTTTCAGTTACTCGGGACCCTTAAAAAGTGGTATTTTTGAAATGAGAAAATTACCACATCGCAATAGTGTGACATGGCTCATTCAATTTGATGTTGTATGTCAAAATCTACCATCAGCAGAAAGATTTGAGAGAAATGGAGATCATAGAGGAAAAAAAATAAAAACTTTTTTTCAGTAATTCTATATGGGTACGCAATTAAAACATGAAAGGACTTACTACACTGACTATTCATTCTAAAATTAAGGCTTTTTTAAAACTCTCACGCGAACACTTCTAATTTCATTGAAGATAGCCAAATTACAGCTATGTAAATTGAGAATACTCTTGCCTTGTGTTTTAAACATTAATTTGGTCAATTAAGCATGAGATTATGTGTAGTCAAAAGTAGAGCATGTAAATTTTTTTTTAGTTAGGAATGAATTTTCAGCAAAAACATACTTGCCAGGAGTTCTCTTGAAATGTTTTTAGAGAAGAGATCTTGATTCTATTTCTATCTTTTACACATTTTCTCTAAAATATCCACAAGCTGCTTTATCTCTATCTTTTTCTGTGATCATCGGAGTCAAATTAACAATATAGACCTATAACTCATGAATACTGATTTATAACCTGTAATGTTTCCTATGAAAACCAAGCTAATGAACATGCTTTAGACCTAAGCTTAAGGTATGAAATCTATGAACTTCTGGAATAGACAATGAAAGTTTATTGCACAATGGACAACAGACAAAAAGGAGAGAGCATGTGTGTGTCTGTGTGACTGAGGCATGGATTAGATGAACATACTGAGAGATTAATGTGGAAAGCAGATTAATAAGCAGGGAAAACAGAATGAGGACAACAGTTGAGGGCTGAGATGCTGAAGAATGGAGTAGATGAGAAAACAGAAGGCAATACTGCTACATGGAAACTGCTGTTTTTGTCTGCAGTTAGATACTTTCATTTGAAGCTGGTGTAGAATACTTTAGATCCCCCAAACTGTAAATATCACTCTAATATTGCAATTAAAATAACATAGTACCTGCTTGTTGCACTTCATTGATACTGTTCAGCTCTGAGAAGTGGTCTGTCTCTAGAATTATAGTACTAAGTAAACATATCTGGCAAGCAAGCTTAAATAAATAAATATACAAATATACCCTCAAGTTTAGGAAGAATTTAATTAAAATTTCTTCAGAGCGTTTTTTATGGTTGAAAAAAACTCTAAATTGTTCTCTCAGGACTAGATCCAGTCCCTTTATTCATGTTTGAGTATCAGTCCTATCTTAAAAAAGCAAAACCCAAGCCAAAGCAAAAAATAAACCAATCCTGTTCATGGCTTGAATGATCAAAGGAAGCATGCTTTAGTGGGAGCAGAGTTATAATGTTAAATGTAGTATTGTTTTGCAACTCTTCCTCTCTGACTTCTCTGTACAAGTAGAAAATTTAATTGTGCCCCATGTGTTAACCAGAAATAATTGACTTCTCCCTGTTTTTGTTCTTGCCATCTTCATGCTGAATAGCTGGTGGTCATTTGGTGGGACACGTGTTCAGTTTTGGCTCTGTTCGGTTCACTCTAGGAGTTCAGTAAACCTATATTTAGCTCTAACAATTGTTTTCTATTGTTCCATGGTCTCTCCCATGAGTTGCAAGGGAACCTCTGCACTAGCACATGAACTATCTCCTCCCCATCCTTCTTCTCTGATATGTGTGTATGCAGGTTGCTTCTCTCACATTTTTCTCACTCCTCTCTCTCTTTCTTAAGTCCATTTTCCCCGAGGTGAGGCGCCGCCATCTTTGCTGCGGGGCCCGGCCGTGCCTTGCAGTGGGGCCGTTGGGGCTGGCTGGGGCCGGCCCGGGTCAGCCCCGGCATCACCTCGTGCAGTGGCCTTGCAGGGCTCTGCCACTGCCTGGCACCTGCGCCTGGTATAGCAATATAAAGTGCTTTAGAGTGAGTTTGTTTATGGGCCAATGCGAAAATGAAGGTTGGATTGAACCTCTGGTGAGGCTCAGATAGTGACACTGACTTGGTGGCTTCAAGAAAATGATTTCAGTAAGATTACTATATTATTAAAGTATGCTTTATTTTATGTAGTACCAACAATGTAGGAGTTGCTTTTAAAAAACATTATCATGACTTTGTAGGGGTAAAGGTATAAACCATTATTTCCCCTACAAGAGTTTGGGAACTAGGGAGCAGGCAGAGGTATAGAAATTGTACGTGAGGAATAGGAGGGAAGGAAAACTTTTAAGTCAAGATGTCAGTGAATTTTCCATAGACAGTTAACTATTCCACCTTAATTGAAGAAAGATCAGGGAATTTATTTGGTGGTGTGGACCCTGGGTACAACCAGAACCTGTTTGCAGGACCCCTGTGAGAAATTGCACAGCTGAGATATGACCTGAGGAGTAAACGAGGATTTCAGAGAGGCGGCAGGTAGTGGAGATGTAGGAGACAACAAAAGGTAGACAAAAATAAGGAGCAAATAAGGAGACAAGTGGGCAATACTGTAGTTGGAAGATATTCCCAGTTTTAACAGCTTGAAGAGAGAGACTGGAGAATGATGGACACAGTGGACAATTGGGACAAGTAAGGTTTCATGTGAACTTTCTTTTAATTGGAAGAAAGGAGTTCTTTGAGATGTGTTGTTGTTGACTTTGCATACATGAAGTATATTCAGAATATCTAGAAAACAAACATGAACATCTAACTTTCGAGAAAAACAACAGCGGGAAAAAAAAAAAAAAGCACAGTCTGAGCCACTTTATTGCTGAATGATTTTCACTGAGTACAGCAGCAACCACCCGTGTTAGCGTTTCAGTAACATGTTTATTTAACTTGCCTAAAAATATATGTGGTACCATTTGTGCCATAATGATCTGAATAATGTAGTAAATTCTGTTGATTCAAGAAAGTTGAGTATTTTCTAGGGACAAAATAAAGCAAATTTAGGCAAACAAGAATGATAGCTATGTTTTGAATAAAAGAAAATATACACCAGTTACTTTAGCCTACCAGGAGGCAGGGCTGCTGTACTCTTGCTCACCTATGAAAGCACATATATCTATGTATGTGTTAAAACTTCCTGAATTTTAATTTGCTGAATGAAGAGTAATGAAAGATGTTATGAGTGGTATTGAGATGTGGTGCCCGTCTCTCTTAAGTCACACTATACAGATCCCTGTGTACTAATTAACAATGGGCTTTAATCGTGCAGGGATTTAATAACCACAGGCCTATTATTCATCTTCTCCCCCCCTGCCGAGTGGCAGCTGCCTCCAAGATACTATATATCTGAACTCTCCATCTAATATCATTGTCTGTTTCTGAACCCAGATCTCATTCTATCATTGTGCAAAAATTAAATGTTTTAACGTTTAGATTGAAATATAATTATTTGAAGGGGGAAAGAATGACTAAGCCTTCTCTTATTCACCTAATCTTGTTATGCAGGCAGTGCTGGGTTTTGAGACAGTTTCTGACGAGGCTGACACTTTCGGGGAAGATAGGTATGGTCAGATATTTAGGACAGGGGACAGACAAAGTGCTTCATGGGAGTGTGATAGGAACCTGAGGTGTTGTATTTTTATGAGTATAGGTGGATAGGAGGTTCAGAAGTCAGTGAGAACAAAAAGTAAAATTCACTGTTGTACAGATAGCCCATGTTCATCTCTTCTGTACTTCCAGGTTCAGATTAGAGCTATAAGTGGGACACAGTTACGAGTCTGTAGAAAACTGACTATAATTTGAAATGCTTTGAACTCTGAATTTCAAAATTCTTGAGACTCTGAGACCTTAAGTATATGACAAACTGTGGCACCACACTTATATTTTCTCTTTCAGACACCATTTTATCATTTTGTGTTCACATAAACAGTCTTCTTAAAATAAGAGGATTTCTTATTTGATTAAAAGGAAAGAAGGAACATATTTGTAAATAAAAAGGGAAGCAAATAATTTGTAAGACACCCCTCACATGAGTGAGGGTTGTTTTTTTTAGCTTTTCAATATGAAGTCCTATTTTTTCAGAGTAAGTGAAGCCTCAACAGCAATTATGTAGGACACATATTTTAAGAACAAAATTAAGTGTAAGGTAAAATGTGAACACACTTGCAAATCCAGTTTGATTGCTAACTCAAGTTTGGTTCTCAGATGTTGCTGTCCAAAGCACTTCTTTCAAAAACTGTATAATAGAATTTATACATATAATATAATGGAATATAATAGAAAATACTTTGACTTGTCTCACTTTTACTATTGAGCTTTACTGTCAAAAAGCAAAGCACAAAGAAGCTGGATAATTCTGTTTTGGCATGTGATGTTGTTCCTGGATTGTGATAGCTTCCTTCTTTTGCTCCTCTTTTAAAAATGATAATTCTACAGCCATATAATATTGTTGAGTGTAGGATGTGGAAATCCATACGAAACTGTACTTCTCTGAAGTACCACAAGCTACAATAAGACAAACATTTCCTTGATCAAAACTATCATTTTTTGGTAAAGCTCTGAATGTAGACAATACATTGTTGAGAAAGATCCTGCTACCACTAATACAAGGCAGAAACCTGATACAAGTGACTAAAACAACAAATCTAATGGATGCTTAGATGCCTGAGGATATTCCACACCTTCATCTGCTGCTGCAGAACATTATGAATCTAGGCTGTGTGTTGCACCTACGTTGCATACACATGGGCATTTAAAGTAGCACCTGATACTTGTGTTTAAGCTCATGAATCTCCCCCTTGGTATAAGATTCAGTGTTGTTTCTAGTTCCAAATCCATAACACACAAGTTTATTTAAAATGTATTGACATCAGCTCTCTTTTCAACTGGGGAATCTTTTATTATCATCTTCACAAAGTATTGTATAATTATCATAAAAAGGAGGTGAATTTCCCGCTTTGTTTTTACTTTTATTGAAAAAAAAAAAAAGTAAATTAAATGATATCTAATGGAAAGAACAGACAGTTGGATGATGGTATACCTTAACCAGACCTGATTCTCCATTAAGTTTCCATGGCAGATGTTTAGTAGTTCTCTTTCATTGGGTTTATGCATCTGATGCTGAACATCTACATATAAATGAATCTCTGACAGAATTAAACTGAAAGTTATTGTTGGTAGCAGTGTGGAATAGTAGATTTTGGTAGATGATCAGCATTAAGAAGGCTAAGTTAAGCAGCAAACCTCAAAGCTAAATTACTTGTTATAACCTTTTTTTCTCAGTGACTACTGCTTTTCTTTGTAACTTTTCATGGTTTC
Organism: Oxyura jamaicensis; assembly: GCF_011077185.1. NCBI lineage: Eukaryota > Metazoa > Chordata > Aves > Anseriformes > Anatidae > Oxyura > Oxyura jamaicensis. The sequence continues at coordinate 97,613,585 of NC_048893.1, forward strand.
TTTTTATGATTTTTATGATTCTGTTGTAGTCTTATTGTTTTTCCCCCACCCTCCACATTTTTCCCTTGGGGGGGGGGGGGGGGGGGGGGGGGGGGGGGGGGGGGG
>NC_048893.1:97613789-97668702 GCF_011077185.1 Oxyura jamaicensis
TTTTTTTTTTTTTTTTTTTTTTTTTTTTCCCCCCCCCCCCCCCATTTTTCCCCCCCCCCCCCCCCCCCCCCCCCCCATTTGAGATATTGTGACCACTAGTTTCTCTCGTGGGCACTCTGGTGCACATGGAGATGATGAACATTCCTTGTTTGATATTATCAGTTGGGTTTCTTGCAAATACAATACTGCTATGTGTAGCCTCACTATATCATTTATATTTTGACAGTATTTCTGGCTGGGACTTTCTTGTGGAGTCCTTAGTTTACAAAGAAAATGGGTTAGATTGTTTGAAGAGAGATGTTACATCTTTTGCCTGCAAACAGCACACCAGCCTTTAGAAGTGGGTGACTGGTGGGTGACACCTGAGTCTACATTTATCTCTGTCTCTCTCAGCTGGATGTAGGTTTTCTTTAAATACATCCTGTAGTGTGTTTATCACAGGAATTGAAAATACTGATAAATAATTTTCTATTTTAAACATGCTATTTATATTTATTCTAGACTTTTAATGATTAAGTGCACTAAGCCTCTACAGGTTGAATCCTGGATGCAGGATCTGGAAGTACTGATGATTTAATTCCTCACAGGTCCTGCATCCAGAATTCTTAGTACATCAAACTGTCTTAAAAATATTTCATTGTTATTAATATATATATATATACACACATATATCTTGAATATGTATGTGACAGGATTTCTCTCTTCAAAAAGGAAAAGATGATGTGAACGTCTTGTGATCCAACAAATGCATTTAAAACTAAATTCTCATTTTACTGGAGATCTGTAGAAGCATTGCTAAAGAAAGGTACTTTCATAGTATACGTGGACTAACATTAAGGAAAAATTAAATATTGGTAGCTGTACTATAACCCTGTAAGCAGCTTAGCCAGTAGTTCCTTGAACATACCTTACTATCTTTAAATGTACATTATATTTGTTTATTTTTTGCCAGTCATGTTAAAAGTATATTATTAATTGGAATTCAGTTTCTAAATAATACTTAGTTAATCCTGAATCTCCCTTCTTGTAATTTTGTATTAATGTTTAGACTTCACATTTCTCTAACTTACTTGCAAGTATCTTGGACCAAAGTGGAACGAGTTCAATGTAGGCCTTCAGAGCCTTTACTTTTGGAAAAAATCTCCTTAAGTAATCCTGGCAAATATTAGCTAGTAATTTAACTGTGACCATACAGCTTACAATTTGTTTCTGTCATCTGGCAAGGGAACTGTTTGAGGAAAAGCAATTAAAATATCACTGCCCTCAAACTGCTCATAAATGTAAACAGTTGCACTGTGCAATATCTCGACCTCTATTAAGTGCCAACTTTAAATTATTACTAATATCAAGATACCATCACTAGGTGCTTACTGACCCCTACAGAGCAGGGCTGCAGCTTCTTTATCATACACAAGACCAGACTGGACTTATAATTGCATGCTAGGACCTGACTTAGACTTAAAAAGACTAGAAGAGAAAACAAAATATCTATGGATTGAGTTAATGATTTTCAGGAAATGTTACTGGGATGTATAATCAGTGCTGTTTTATTGATTGCCTTGTTCCCCCACCCCCTTACTGATTCACCCAATTTTATAGACCCATAGATCTGTGATCAATACTTTTTACACCTGTGTATGTATTGTTTTTAATTAAAACTCTTTTCTTGAATGCCAAAAAGCAAAGTGCTTTTACATATTTGTGTAGAAGTGATGTATGAAAGATGAAGGAAAGGGAGGAGTAGAAATTGTCTCAGAATTTTTAGATTAGGCACCGTTTTTTTTGTTTGTTTTGTTTGTTTGTTTGTTTTTGTAGAATCCAACTACTGATTGTTAGTAGTGGTAGTATTTACTATTGATTCAGGGACCTGTGCTTTGAGATATGTATTCTATAAATACCAAAACCAAAAAACATGTTGTAGCATAAATATAGAATACAGAATGAGAATAGGAGAGGAAGCAAGAGGTAGACAGAGGTAAGGTCATCCAAAAGAAAATCAGCATTTAAAATGTAAAGACAGGTTTAAAGCCAGGTCCTCCAGCTCCCAGTCCACTGTATCACAGATGCCAAAGTCCCTGTTTTAACTCTTGTTGAGTTTATCAGTACTCAGAAGAAAAAGGATTTTTAAAGGGAAGGCAGCCCATTAATAACTGACGAGGTGGTAAGATCAGCTATGTTTAAAAATGGCTGAATCACTAAACCTCTTCTAAATTTGATCATCTGAGTAGATAGATGAGAAGTTTTGAACGGAGTATAAATAATGAACTGGAAAGTGCTGGCAAAATGTAATAACTGGTAGACTGAAAAAAAAAAAAAACATACAAATTATATATAATACACTTATCTATGACTTTGTACACAAATAAGCAGGGAAATACGTAACATACTTAATAAAAGTAAATAATTTTGAAAAAGAAGAGAAATGAGCATTAAGACTATCAGAAAACTTCCCCTTCCCAGGAGATAAAATGCTGAGAAATTAAAGGCATTCTCATTTACCACTTTCAGTGTTTAATCTCTGTAGAAATGGAGAAGAAAAGATCCTACAATGACTAAAAAAGATGATAAAAAATACCGTAAGTAATATGTTGGCGGTCATGAAGAAAAGAAGGTAGAATATACTCTAAATTGATACAGAAAAGCCTACTTTATAATACCCTTAAGACTTACATATAGGAAAACTTACTCATACTTGCCCCTTCCTTGCTGTTGCCCTTTGGCACAGGTGAGTGCCCCAGGCTGCCAAGAACAGGATGATTTCTCTGTGGGAATTGGGGGGGGGGGGGTGTCCCTTAGGGAGCTCTCCCCTGGCTTGGGGCTTGAAGGGGCCATGGTGAGGATGCAGACCTGCATGGCAGCCTGGTAGGAAGCCAATGACCTGCAGCCACCAGCAACAGAAACTGTTTAGTCTGGGCTGAAATGGGAACACAAACACTGTCTTAAACTGTCTTGTCCATCATCTCAGATGGTAAAATACAGAGAATGGCTATTCTGAGCCAATGTGGAAGTTGGTCCTGGTGCCTGGAAAGCAGGTTTCCCCCAGCTAATGTGTTTTGTCTGTAACGTGTCAGTGCTGAGCTTTAGATGTGCCCCCTTACTAAATCGGTAATACTGAGGCAAAAATAGTAAGAGGTTTTTGTTGTCATGCTCAATGAAACAGGTTTCGGCATAGCATGCCACTTCAGCATTTATTATTTATGTGATTTTTATCTTGCTAGGCTTAATCTGCAGTGTGGTTAATCTTTAATGGATTTAGTGCTGCCTATGAGGTACTGAGAATGCTACGTAAAAAGGAAGAAATTGGTGCTGCTTTTGTTACTTCCCATAACAGCGACGTATCCATAGGATGACATGTAACTATTCTAGTGAAGGCTATGGAGCTCAGGGATGCAGTTAAAGTCAGGTGTGAGAGTGACTAGTTGAACTGTTCAAATGTCAATCTGCTGCCCTGGATGTGTGGCCAGTCTTCTATCCTTGTTTCTTCCCCTCCTCCATCAAACCAAACTATACCTGATCTTACAGAGAAGAGGCACATTTGTAGACCTTTGCTACTCGTGTGCAGGGATTTCTCCACACTGTTGCTCTGTAAGTGGTCTCAGCAAAGAAAGAAAGGGACAGGTCAGGTTTGCCTGGGCCTTTTCTGTCTGTCCACTGGCAGCTTTGGCAATGGAGGTGGCAAGCCAGGAGTCAAGGGAGCACTGGAAATGCTTTGTTTGCATGTGATGGTGCATGAAAGCATGGACTCCAACTGTTAAGCTTTCTCCACAGTATAAAGAAAAAAAAAAAAAAAGTGGTATATGGCTCTTGATTTTAAAAAGCTGAACATGGTTCTGTGCAGCTTTGTTATTTGGATAGAATTTACTCAGATTAAATAGCTGTGTCTGCTGCATTTGGCCAGGAAAAAAATAAAATAAACTGGTTGAATTGGTGCTAGAATACAAGCAGGATTGAAAAAAAAAAAATGCAGAAAATTCATTTGTCATAAATATGCCAAGCTACAGAGACAAACTATGCCTAAGTAAATATTCAGACCTTTTTATAATGTATTTCCAGTATTTTTGACATGTGTGAGATACCTGTTTATGAAAGTGCACTTAATTTCACATTTATGTGACAGAATCTTCCGTCCATGTTCATGAAGATTTTTGGAGAGGATTAAGAAGTTCTGGTCTAACTTCAAGTATTAACACATGTATTCCATTACATTGTCCTTCACTGTCATTATCTCTGTTGTACTTTTATTTTTATCTGAAGCATATCGGGTTTTGCAAATCATCATTTAGCTTGAAAACTTGTACGGAATTGTTATCTCTACTTTGTGCTTCTGGCAGTTTTTTCTGACTGTGCAAGAGAGGAGGGACTGGATAGGTTCTCAAAAACTCTTTAATTTGCATCTGTTTTGGAATATGTTCTTGTACTAAATGTTTTACTTGCAGGCAAGAGTTAAAACTACCCAGTGAAAGTTTATTATATAAGTAATTAGGCTAAAGGAAAGAAAATCTTTTTTTCTTCTACTTGGAAAATATCAACTGTTTTGCTAAGTAGCAATTGTAAATGTGACTTCTGTAGATAGTAACGTAGGATTTACTTTTTATAAATACAGTTTTTATGTGGCCATTAGTTGCATATGGGAGGATTTGTAGGAAACGGTTGATTTCAGTGAGGCCAGACTTCACGTTACTTGTCTGAGTTGTGTAATTTTAACCATTACACTAACAATGTCTGACTTCACTAAGCCTGTACTCAAACGAGCAGCAACTTTGCTTGAATATATATATATATATATTTTTAACAACTAATACCTAATGCTGAAACCTAGACAACTGAGTGTCCTGACACTGTGCAAAGCAATCTTTCTCTCTAATTGGGACCAGAGTCTTACAGTTCAGATTGATTCTTTTGTATTGTTATGTTTTGTGTTATACTTTGGTTTCTGGGAAGAACTGCTTGTAACTTGTTCTAAACACTTGCATTTTTGATGTGGGAACAATTTTCATGAGAAAAAAAAAAAAAAAAAGGTGGAGGGACTTTAATCAAAATCTCAGAAATTTAATTGAGTCATACGTAGAAACATTCCCTTTATTTAAGAAGTAATAAGTAATACATAAACAAGGAGGAAGATAGCTACCTGCCTGATACTTTATCTTCCTTGCTGGCTGAGGAATACAGATTTTTGTGTCCAGTAAGAGCTGAAGTATAACTTGTATAGTTTATGTACCAGCTTTGTTCTGCTTTTATCTTAAAGATAAATGCTTTTACATTCTATACTTAGAACCAGGGAGAAGGAAAGAGAGAAGGATTGAATATGATTATGAACAGAAAACATCATTTAGAAAGTCATTATTCTTAGCCTTCAAATGCCTCACTGAAAATCACATCCTATATTAAATTTGTCTGATTGACTTGGTCATTCCCGTGACCCATTCTAAGATCACCAAGTAAGCATTCAGATACCTGTAATATTGCTGCTTTTATTGTTGTTGTTGTTATTATTATTATTATTAAATCTGCTACTTGTTAGATGGACTGCTGTACTGCTACTAAGAAAAAGCCTTGTTAGCTGAAAAAAAACATTCTCTGCCAAGACCATGTCCCAGAGAGAGTGAGACAGGTTATTCCCATAAAAATATTGTGCCTTAGTGTATAAACTAGCTACCCAATAAAACTTGTGCTTGATCACTCTAAAAGACCACTTAGCTCAGTATCCTGCCTCCAGGAATGTTTCTAGGCAAATGCCAAGGCAAGAATAAGAACGTGACAAGCAGTAAGTACTGCTTCCTGCATTTTTTTTCCCCCAAACATTTATTTTTAATATCAGAAAAGCATTTATAAGTTAGATACACTTCAGTGTATTTAATACATCTCAGTAGCTATTTCTTAGTTTATCGATTCTTTGAATCCATACATTCTTTAGTAGCCATAATATCCGTCAAAATACTTCTGCAACTCTAAAGCGCTTTGCACAATGGAAAAACAAAAAACAAACAAACAAACAAACAAAACTATCCCAGAAATCACTTCCTGTTTTTTGTTTGTTTGTATGTTGTTGTTGTTGGTGGTGGTGGTGTTGTTTTTTTTTTTTTTTTTAATCTGGCATCTGTTAGCTTTGACATGTATCTTTTCTACTTTTGACTCTTAGCTTCTCGTTGAAGGTACAATGAACATGAACAGCCAGTCCATAGCTACTGTATACTGTAGACCAGATCTTACAAATACTTTGCAGTAGCCTAATTTGATACCTCTGTCTATGATGTCTGGATGGTGAAATAACATATTGTGCAAAAACCAACTTGCACTTGAAGCTACCCAGTATTTTTGCTTAAGCAATTGGTAGATTATATACAGAAATGGAATAGACACTTCAGGGTGAAATTTTGGAGCTACTGAAATCAGTGGGGAAAAGTTTACCTCATTAGAGCCAGGATTCCTTGGAGGATTAGGTCTGATACATAGATGTGTATGGATCAGATTGAAAGTGAAAGGGATCTTCCTTTGACAGTTGGTGAGAGCAAGTACAAGAATAATCTGAACACAATTTTTTCTAACTGTTTTTGCAGTTAGAAGGTAGCAAATAGTACTGCCTTACGCTTCCATGGCCACATTAATGTAATATAGGTGAATTAGCTAAACTGATTGATCTAATGAAGTGCTATACAATGCATAGAGGAACTCTCGTCTGTTTGCCTAATGAAGTGTCAATATATCTCAAATGGTCCCTCAAATGTTTTGAAGAAACTGTCAGATTTAGTCAAAGAAGCCTCTGATGATCTACGCTAATCATAAAACTCTTAATCATTTAACCATAGGAGTGCTTCAAATTTCTCATCGTTTTTTCAGCTTCTTATCCTGATGCATATACTAATGACTAAGTTGCTAGTTCAAGGAAGAAGATTGCAGTGCTTTGACAGGAAAGGCCAAAAATGGATTTTGTCCATAAAAGAAGATACAGAGCTAACAAAGACTATTGCAAGGAGGGAACACAATGTAAACAAGACAATTAGCTGCAAGACTGGGAATTTACTGTTTATTAGTCATAATTTACTGTAAAAGATTAAAATGAATGCAGAACCATGGCAAATGTATGTAAATCTGGAGGAAAGTTTCCACAGCAGTTTTAATATGTTCCCATGTTAAACAATCCTCTTCAAAAGTATCCTCATTATATAACATAATGTCTTAAGAAAAAATAATAGGAATTAATTCCTTACTCATCAGTTACAAGTGAAGTGAAGAGGAACTGTTAGTAAAGCAGAAGTTAAAGAGAGGAAAGTAGTGAAATATCTTAAGAGTTTCACAGATCCTTGTAAGGAATCTGAAGAATCAGAGAAATAACTCATTAAATGGAGAACATGTGACTATATGAACTTTACAAAACTCCACAAGCTATGAAAAACTTTCATAATTGTAGAAACAACCACAGTTTTTCTTTTTTCACATATTGTATGACCAAAAATAAAACTCATGGTGTTCACAGCACAGAGACATAGATAAATTGCAGATGCATTTTGGGAAAAGAAGAAAGTATTAGTAACAGTAGTATTTGTTCTGTGAGATTAACTTTAAAATACGTTCAAACATCCCAGTGTAATAAAACTTAATTTACAATGAATTACAATATAGATAGTATACCACATTAATTTTAATACGTTAAAATTGTAATCAGAAATAATTGGACTTTCAATACTGAACTAAATGAAGTTGCTGAACCAAAAGGAAATTAACATTGATTGCAAGTTGAATAAACTGTGCAGATTTGGAAAGCCCTGATTTATTGAGGTGGGAACTGCTTCTAAGCCCATTAACATAAAGATTTAATTAATGTGTCATGATTTTTACCAGCCAGTGCAAAGAAAGTAAGAAACCATAAAAAATATCATTTTATTTAGATAATGAAAATCAATATGAAAATTGCAAGAGAAGCAATCTCAAATTACAAGACTGAACACTAATAAACCTAGCTCATGAAATCAGGAAACTAAACAAAAGCTACTAATGGGCATCACAATTGTTACTATTTTATAGATAAAAAACTTTCAAATGATCAAATCTTTGCCTCTTGGAGAAAGTAGCGTATCAAAGATTTTTTATTTATTTATTTTGACTGAAAGCCATATTCATATTTCTCTGCTTCCCAGTGAACAAACTCTAATACCTGACCTTTGAGAAGAAACCGAAAACCTTTAAGACTATTATTTCCATGTTTGATCCTGTATCTGCACTCTATCCAGTTTATGCCATGATTCAGAGAGAGCTTAATAAACTTACTATGTCTGTGCATAATATGATACTGTCTTAAAAGGACCCCGATGCTTTTGTGAAACTGCCTATAGATGGATGATATATTGGGATGACTTTGTGTTTTATTACTACACCAACAAGGCATAATGTTTGGTGAAGTAAGTGAGGGTGGGAAAAGAGGTGCACTGGATAACATTTGTGAAATATAAGTTAATTCCTAGTTTGGCAAATCCTTACATTTATAATTTAGTAAAAGGTGAATATTTCCTGCTTTGGTTCAAGAGTGCAAGGATAAAACCTATTCATGATTCTGTAGCTTTCAAACTGTTTGTGAGCATCAAGATAAAATAGGAAGAGATGGATTGATTTTTATCTGCTTTCATTCGATAGACATAAACTGAAAACATTCTTACCCTCCCTGCGTTCCCGTTGCCTTAGAAATAAGGGACATTTTGTAAGCTATACTGTTGCTTGCTTTGAGTGGGCATTCACCATTTCTGAATGCTATAAAAGATAAATAAGTCCTGTAATCTACCCCCTTCTGTGGTAAGTAGCAATCTTTTAATTCTATCAATATAGAAAGAAAATGCACAGGAAACAATGATGAAAACTTTCTTGGGTCTGCCTTCCAAAAGATATGTGGCAGGACTCCCTCTTACTCATCATGGCTGTGTCCCAGGCACATTGGCAGTGTAGCAGTGCAGTCTCTTTTTTCTTCCTTCACCACTAGCAAGGGAGAGTAGCTTTTCTGTGTGGGTTCACATGCAGTATTTAGATGTTGGAGTACTCCATCCATCATGTTGTACACCTGATTGCCTATATATCTGAAAGGTGCACACATATTTGCAAACAAATTTCTTTGTCAGGTAATAAGTTTTGTCTTAAGTATGCCTGCTCTGCTCTACACTTCTAGGTGCTGTCATTTTGGATTGTCCATTTTCATCATCATTGCTATTAAAGAGACAGTTCAATACAGCTAAATAGAAAACCATGGCTCCTTAAGAGTACCCAAATCACTGTATTGTTAGATTCTTTTTTTTGTGAATAATGTTATCAGGAAAAAGTTGCTGAGTATATTCAGGTCATTGCTAATGGTGAGCTCTTGTGGACATATTTTATAAGTCTCAGGGTACAAAGAACATGTTAGGTTTACTGAAGATACTTACTCTGACCTTTTCTCACCCAAAGAACAAACTAAGGAAACGAGTAAATAGACCAAGTGAACAAAAGATGCCCCTGATTTTCCAACCAGGCAAAAAACTTCAAGTATTCGTTCTCCACCAGTCAGTTTTCTGCACATAGATGGCTTCTACAAGTCTTCAGACAACACATAAGCTAGTTAGGCCTAGATATCTCTTGCCTTCCCTTTCTTCGTTTTTGTAGCTAAAAGCATTTCTTCTAAAAACAAATCTACTTGAAAAAAAGTTCAAATGTAAATCACAGAACTTAAAACTCACCTAACTTAAAAAAAAAAAAAAAAAAAAAAAAGGAATTCTTCTGAGTTGTGGTTTACATTTATTTCCAAGTTTCATCTTTACTTTCTGCATTGTAAGTCTGTGATTGCACTCCTTTAGTATAATGAAATCCATGGTGAAATACAGGAATAGTGGATTATGATATAATAAATCTGAAATATGAACAATTTGAAACCGGTAGAATATCTTTTCTATCTTTTCTTAATTAAATTAATAAATTTATCCTTAATTATAGGATTCTTGAAGTAGCTTATTGAGTCGAAAGGAAAAAGTACAGTCTATTGTTAGTTTCCAATATGAAGGTTCAAAATGTTAACAATTCACTATTGAATTCTGTAGGCTTTTCTCTAAGAGTGATATTAACTTATATAACTTACAAAAGTTATAATTAACTTTTGCCTCACAATCAGCCAGAGATGAGAGGAAGATGTATGAGAGATTTGGAGACAGCATTAAAAATGATAGAATAGTTGACCTGACTTTTGTAAAAAAGTGGAGCTTTGCCTCCTAGAATGTGTCCTGTGGTTATAGAACTGGAAATGCGCTAGGTCTGCTTTTACCAAGTTCTTTTACAGTGGGCCTGAATGGGTTACATGGGATATTTCAGGCAAAATTTGTGCCTTTTTCCCCAGTGTATAGCTGAGGTGGAGACACCAATGTCTGAAGGTAATTGCTCAGCTACAGCAGCCAAATGCCACAGACATACAAAAATGTTGATTTATGTCACACAAAGGAAGCATGGAAAGCAAGCACCTGGGTCAAGTGTTCTTTTTCATTTTTTTTTCCTTTACTTTCTTTCTGTGTTCAGTCACAAGAAATGATACAGAGCCAGCCTGAAGAGTGGAACTGAATGTTTGTGGGAAGACTGTCAATTTTAAAGCAGACTCAGGTGTGGATCTCACAGTCTTGTCAGAAAATGCTTTCACTCCCTTCACAGCTGAACCAGCTGTTGCTACTCCAAATATTCCTAGAGGCTGCATAAACACAAATGGCAAAAGCTTTACCTTTAATACCTGTGCATGGGAGGCTCTAGACTGGCATTTTCCTTCAATAAGTGCTTCCCTGATGAAAAGAATGAGAGAGAAAAAATAGAAGAGGGTACGCTGGACTCTTGTTCTATATACATTATCATTGTTTATAACATTGGAAATATAAACTTCATAACATTCCCTTTCTCCAACTTCTTAGGTACTTTCCAATGTGACATGGGTTTGGACTGGCTACATTCAGCATCTTATATGATAAGATCCTGATGTGTCAGAAAACTTGAAAACTGTAATAGAGATGTTTAATATTAAAAATATGGTATGCTCTGCTATCATGCCGAGAAGAAGAATGAAGAAAACCAGATCTGTAAGAATCTCAAAGAAAAGGAAAATCACTGAGACTGAAAAAATATTACACCTTTCAAACTGGAAAGCTTTTTTTAGTCTTGTTTTATAATGAAGTCATATATTCTGCGTGCTCCTCCTTAGTCAATTTTAAACCAAAGGCCAAATTTAGCACATTTGGAAAAGAAGCAGAGGGCCTCAAAATAATTAATTATTTATCAGTTTCATGAGAAACAGCAATTAGATGAGACAAATCTCAGTATCTACTGAAGTAAAAAGGAAAAATGTGGTGGATATCAGACAATCGCCATAGGACAAAGTGTCCGATCAAGAATCTTGGGCTACTGAAGGACATGGAAGGACATAGTCATAGAAACTATATTTGTTTCATTTTGGAGCAAACAGAACAATTTGTCCTTATAATTTTATTTTTATTTTTCCCCCTTTGGTAATCTCATGTGACTTCCAAAATTTACATTACAACTGATGAGGGAGCATAGAAATCTCTCTGTCTCCACTTAATAAAAACATTAAGACATAACTTTGTTCTCCAAAGTTCAGCTGTATTTGCAGAATGACCACACAAATCTGTAAGAAATTGATTATGGGTGTAAAATTGATTCCCTCAGCCAAAATTTTTAAAGTATGGAATGGGATTCCTAACCAGTCAGAGGCTTCAAAATGTTGTAAATAGAAAAGAAGAACAGAGAAAGGTGAAACATGGTGAAATACTATAAATATCCATATTGAAAGAGCATACATCAGTGATTCTCAACCTTTTTGTCCAGAAATTCTACGTTTCACCAAGTAACAGGAAGTTTTATTGACACCAAAGCCTTAGAGGCTGAATCTGCAAGTAGTTCAGCATGCAGCTTTGTTCAGGTAAGCACTCTTATATTTTACCAAATGTAAGACACCAAAAACAAAACAAAACAAACAAACAAAAACCACTGAAAAGGTAAATGAAGAAAAAAAAAAAAACATAATAAAAAATATTTCATTTTTTACAGAATTCCCAATAAATTCTGTTCCCTGGTTTTTATATTGCTTACAAAATACACAGTCTCCGGAATGTTACAGAAGTCTGAATTCCTATAAAGGACATTTTCCCATTGAATTGAGTATTTTCCAAATAGAACATGGTCTAGAGTTATTTTACCAAATAAATTATAATTAGGACGCTGAAGGTTTATGTAATATTACATTATCTAAAACATTTGTGTTGTATATAAAATTCACTTTGTAAATATTCTGTGGTCAGAATGAATGTACATAATGCAAACTAGATGTTCTCGTTTCTTCTAGTTATCTCTAGGTATCTCTACATCCCTTGAAGGTCATGGAATAATTACATCTCATTAGAAGTTCAGAATAGGACTAAGAACTAAACTGATCTTTTGATTCTGGAGGGCTGAAAAACTACACATATTGGCAGCTGTCCTGTCAGTATCCTCAAGCTGCAAGATGTTCTGTTGATAGTAGGGCACAGTCTCAAGAGGGGATGATTCTTCATTCCCCTCATCTAGTAGGAATGGCTTTTTCTAAAGCTTGCTTGTTTTCTTTCTCTGATCTCCCCTGGTCAATTCTGTACCTTTATTACAGTTCATATTTTCTATCTATTTCCCCAGCTTTCTAGTTGTAGCCTCAAGAAAGCTGAAACGCTCCTGAAGTGTGTCAAAGCAGCATTTTAGTCTCTGTAGCATTGGTATTGGATGCTGAGAGCCACAAAAGAAACGACCAAACCAAAGAAAATGAATGTACCACTAAATGGTGTATAGAAAATAAGTAGATTAGTGCGTATTTGAGTATCTATGACCTCAGCAGGATATTATTTTAGTTGCATATAGCCTCATCATAAAGTTTTCCTCATAAAGATAGGAAAACAACATACACAGCAAGAGAAGGAATTACAATTGACCATCTGGATATATGGGAAATCTTGTGGTGTAGTGTAGATTTGAAATTTGAATTATTAAGAAACATTGAGCTTGTGACGCTCATCACCAAGGTGTTTTTCATCAGATCCCTTTGAAATGCAACTAAGTTATTACACTAGCTTGGTAGAAACCATTAGCAGAATATATCTTCCAGTCTGTAATAGATGTGTAATTATACTACCAAAAAATTAGAGAAACTGTAGGAAAAAGATATATTAATTTCTTCACAGGTAGTTGTTTTCTAGTTGTTTTCACTAATATTAAACACACACACAACACACACACACACACACACACACACAAGAAAAGAAAAAAAAAAAAAGCAAAGTTATGCCTAAAAGGGTAATTTGCATTGTGGTCAAGTATGAGAACTAAATGGATTTTTTGGATAAATGGGATTCCCATCACCAATGTCCATCACCTCCACAGGAAATTTATTTTATCCTTAGAAAAAGATCTAAGACATATGGAATAAATCATTGCTTTGACGTACCTATCACTCTTCGTTGATTAGCACAGAAGCCCACATAACTCTTTTAGAGTGTTTTTTCATCGGCAAAAGTTAACTGAGACAATTCTTGCAATGCATATTTTAATAGCCAAAAGCTGAGAAAAGATGTTCTTGACAAATATCTCATGAACAATAGCAAGACCTAACACAGTATTCAGACTGGTTAATGTCACTGCCTGAAATCTACTATGAGTAGAAAAAAAAAAAAAAAAAAAAGAGTACGGATAGTCACAAAACTGCGTGCTAGCAATCTGCTGTCTCCACTTATTCCAGATGAAGCCTCTGGTCTGGATTGTGATAAATGATTTCACATTTCACATTTCACAGGATGATTATATCGACTGTGCATTTCAGAATTTATTGTTATTTTCTTGTAGCGTATGCATTTAAAGGCTTACTCCGTGCACCAACTGTATTGACAAATAGTACATATGCATCACCCGTGCCATGGCCTATATGCCTGGAAAAATGTTCTTTAAGGAAAATTATATCCCAGTTATGTAGGAATTTAATAATTTTATAATATTGGCAGTATTTATACTATGTTGTCAAGCAGGAAGTGAACAATAAAATGTAAAGGATGGTGGGTTAGATGATGGTAATCTTTATTAAAATAAGCCTTCTACCTGTTTGTATGGCTGGGAATAACTGTATGTCATATTGGTTGAATGATAAGACTGACATTAGAAATGAAACACATACTATTACCTGTTTAGTGCTTCTTAATGACACTGGTCAACCAAAAATTTTAAGACTTCAGATATAAAATGAAGAGAGCCCTTTTTAAGTGAAATCGTTTTGGTTTCAATAACAGAACCTTATAGTTCCTGTGATTTGTGAGAGACATTTCTTAAATTTGAAGAAATATTCATGTTGTGGGATATACTCTAGGCCTTTTTAAGTCTTGAACAGTCCTTTTAAGACCTAGTATATATAGTTCAGGACAGATACTGCAATAGTTTTGGTGGAAATCTAAGAAATTAGAAGCAAAAGGCAAAAGTACTTAATGTGTCTTTCTCCAGAAAGATGGAAAAAAAAATCGTTACCACTTGAAGCAGAAGTAAGAAAACCCTAGCTATGTTACAAGCGAATCAGTGTCCGTGTCATTCTCTTGGAAGGCTGAGACATGGCCATTTAAACATTGACTTCCTCAGCCTGTCCCAGGGAATGAGTTGATTACTAAATAGCTCTAACAGTGACTTGGTATTGGGCTGTTGTGCTCATCAGAGCTCTTAGGGAAAGTTATCAAAGTTAAGTGTAGATAAAATTCATTTATCAAAATCAGTATTTTAAAGTTGACCAAATTTAAATTTTTCCTTTTTGTAAAATATAATTTTCTATGTGTTAAAGAACTAAAAGGTAGCAGGTGCTTTGTATTTAGCTTAGGTGATTTTATTTTATTTATTTATTTATTTATTTTCTACATGGTGAACATGGAGGTATATGTTTTAACTTTACGGTCAATTATTTTCTTACCATTCCCTAAGGACAGAGTACTCACCTGATTAATGGCTGTAGCACTGCAGAACATAAATACATGTTTTCAGCTTTCAGTCAGTGTTGACGTCTTCCCATTCATATATGGAATATTAACCACTCTACTTCCTACTCTTTCTTCAACTATGAATAATGGGGTGCATAGTCTGAATGAGGTATGCTACTTTTAATTAGAACAACATATCTTGGATAAAACTGAGGGTAGAGAGATCAGATATGACTTCCTTTCTCTAGTTATCTTCCAGGTGTTATTAAGACTTTGGGAGGGAAGAAAAAAGTAGAAAGGAGGGCTTAGCTTTATTATAGATGTGAATCACATCACTAGGAGATAATGTTATATTATTTTTCTGGAATGACAATGAACACGTTCACCTTAAGAAGCTCCCTTTGATGCAGTATTTAAAATGATAAGTGAAGGATGTGTTAGGAATAAAATAGAACCACGGGTGGTGTTTTGGTTTCTCTGTCCCATACTTCAAATACTGAGAAAAAATAGATAAATGGAAAATCCACCTGAACTTTGGAAAAGATATTATGAAGTGTTAAAATATTTAATTTCCTGGTTTGACTCTGAATTAAAGACTTGAAATCATAAATCAAATACCACAAACCAGCAAGGTTTAAGTTAAATATTAACAAATGTGTAATATGCATGATTATTATAAATAGTTGTTACACTAACATAGGTTGAGAAGTGTTTAAAATTATAGTATAAATTAATAGATTTAATGAACTTTTTCCAGTGGTTTATTGAGGACATTTGCTCATTCTCAGCTTCAACATTCTCTTTATTATTAATATTTACATTATTATACACTTTAGAGAATGTCCATGGATGGGCTTTGTTGTGCAAGCTATGGCAGGTACAACTTGTGCAGCTATGGAGAAGGTCTCAACACCAGTGGGGTTCTGATTGCTTGACAAAGCTGCTCTGTGTGGTTCTCCATGAAAGAATGAAACTAATCTGACAAGTCAGACAAATGATAAGGAGCAGAGCACACTGTCCTCTCCACTATGACTATGTGCCACTGATGCTCAAGGAGAATAAATGACTTAGCCAAGACTGGAAAGAAAATAGGTGGCAAAGTTGATTACTGGCATGATTACGGTGCAGTACATCAACTGCAAAAACATCAGTGCTGTAAGGTCTGTGGCCTTCACCTTTAAGAGGAAACTATTTGCCTCTCTTCTGTTAAGGCTGAAAGATAGGATTCTTGACTTCCAAATAAATTAGTGTAAGCTGAATGCAGAGCAGTGGCTGGCAATGCCTTCTGTCTGGGCTGTCAGAGCATTTGCTGGAGAACTGACTTATCGCCACCATGAAAAAGCCTTGCTGATCAAAACACTGTACAACTGAAGTCCTGTTTCAGAGTTTCTTGTTTGGTAGCTAAAGAGCTGACACTGTGCCGCTAGCTTGACTGGGTGAGGACTCATTAAAGTGATTATTGTCCTGTAATGATTAGGGTCAATTATGTATGCAGGCACTGTGAGATGTCTAGCTGAAGCTTGGATATAGAAAAAAATATATGCAAGGAAGACTTATTTAATGAAAAAGAACAGTTCAAAATACATAGATTAGTAAAAAGGGCATTTATGCAAAAGCAAATAAATTAAAAGTGTGTAGAGTTGAAAAAGACTTGAAAATGGATGAAAATAAGTATTTAAACTTCATCTGAGAAAATGTTAATGTACAGTGGCATCTATATCAACTGTAACAACTCAACTTATCTTTTAAGAGTTCAGTTTGTATTTATTTGCATCTAGTTTTATGTCCTTTTATAGTATAAAATATTACATGTTGTTTTCTCAGCTGTTAGCTGTAACAAAGCTATAACTTCCCTGGAAAAAAAAAACAAAATGGAGAAATACATCTGCATTTTCAATGATATTATGAGATGATAATAACATTCTTTGCCAATGTGTGTCTCTTACTCCTCCGTTTTCTGATTTTTTTTCCTCCTTTATTTTTTATGACAGGTGGGTTGAGCTTAGGATACCAAATTTGCATAATTCAAATGAGAAGGTTATGTAGAGAGGTATTCTCTAGTTTGAAATGCATACAGATTTACGAGATGTTTTTGTAAGTCTTGATACCATTTCTCTCTTAAAAGTGAATCCTGATTGAGCTTTTTGAACTCAAAAATAGTCCCATCAAGTTGGTATATGGACTAAAGGATTTGAACAAGAAACAGCCACCATCTTTTATTTTTATTTTTCACCTGTCCTGTAAGGAAAACTTTGGAACATAAAACAACACAACAGCATGTTATGCTCTATATTATACATGCGTGTAGAGATGGTAAATTAGCAGAGGGAAGAGAAAGCCAAAGCTTGGATCCTAAAGAAATAGCAACAATGTTGTTACCAAATCTTCCTGACTATTTAAATGTGTTATTACAAGGGGAAAAAGTCATAATCATTTCCTTCATTTTGTTTAGTTCTTCCAACAGTTGTAAATAACGAATATGGTGGATTTGATGACAGGCTGAGGAATCATCGCAAACAGGCCAACTACAGCAACAGCATCAGATACAGCCAGGGCATATACACTACATGCTGAGCTCACTTTCATTCCCTAGCTTGCTTATAGTTTATATTATTCATCCCCTACATCTGTTTCTTAGTGTCCCATAGCTGCTGCTGGATGGGAAAAGCAAACAAAATGTGGATGGCTTTAAAGAGGAAGTGCTACTGTTTCTTAAATCCAATAGGTGTTTATGTTGGATGTATGAAGGCTGTCTTCTGTGTTCAAAGTCAGACAGGGCCTTCCACAATTCAAATAATTTGAGATCATTACAAGTTACTTCAAATCTGAGTTTGAAACCACTGACTTTCAATTGGGGGTCCAATTGAACGTTCAGTTGTTTTAATAGGGCAGATTTACTTGCTACTCTGTTACTCTGAGCAGAGGAAGTAAGACAGAGTTGCATTGTGCAGGGTATAGTAAAATAGTGTCAAGTTCAGACAAAAAAAAAAAGTTTTTAGATACTGTATCTCTTTGAAAGTCTATTCTTTGCATTTTCTACAGCAGTGCATACGTTTTCACTTTAGAGCTTTTGGAATATAAGCATCGCTGATTTATAAATTAGCAGGAGTTAACAAAAAAGTAAGTGTAAATGATGGATTTTGATGTAACCCAGAGGGTAAAAAGTGAATCTATTCAAATCAAGTCTAATAATCTCCAATAGAAACAGTTTCATACAGAGTATTTCATTATCTGAACTAAGCATTAAACTAACATTGAATTAAGCTTTCTCTCACTGAATTGAGTTGGTATTAATATGAGTGGCAACGGGAAAAAAAAATGCTATTGAGAAAAAAAGATTGCTTCAATGGGAAATTAATAATCTCACACATTTTATGGGTTATGCTTACATAACAAGTTATTGCCTATAGAAATAAGGATGGCCACCAAAGTTACTAGGCTGTTACTAGCCTGCTTTATTACTATAAGTTGTTTGACTCCAAAATATCCAAAGTTAATGGGGCTGCTAGTGTAAGTAGAGAGAGCACGATTTAGTCCTTTAGGCGTACATATTTATGTATTGTTATTTTGTAGAGCACTAGTTCAAGACGTGATTATTCTATTAAGCCCTTGCATTCATTCAAATTTTTCACATGCTGCTTCTATTTACAAAATGTTATTCAGGCCTTGCAAGACCTAATGAATTTTTAATTGTGAGCCAATGGTGTGGGTTTTCATGAACACTCAGAAGTCGTCTATCATTAAATAAGTTTTACAAAACAATTCCTTTCTGCTTACCTGAATCTTACCTTCCCTTTTTTCATCTTATCACTTGGCTTCCTAAAAATATAAGTTACTGAGCTTTTGAATGCCCTTTTTATTTTGAAAGTTTTTGAGAGTGAACAATCATTTACATACAGTAAGAGCTTAAATGCATTGTTGTTTTGTTGTTACTCTGAGGAAAACCTTAGTACTTATGAATCTTACTATTTGGAGATCATATGTTTTGATATTATTTACTTGGAAAATACACATACATGTTCTGTGAATAAGAAGTGGACTTGTTTATTTGCATTGCCTGATTTATGGTGACAATTCAGTCACCAGTGCTGTCTTCACCAAAAATATTATGTTTTGTTATGTTTTTGTTTGTTTGTTTGGGGGGAGTTGTTAGGTTGGTTTGTTTTTTGTCTTTTTTGAAATAACTTTGCATGAGGAAATACTTTTGTGAATTGTGGGTTGTTATAGAAATTACACTGTTTGATACTACAGCTTTCTCTATTTATGCCCTTCTCAATTAGGGTAAAATTGTATTGCAGGGTAAAATTGTATTGCATTTTATACCTTAGATACTAGGCAGACAGTGTAAACAACAGAAGATCCTTCTTCTATTTTGAAACTATAATTGAACTAGGCAAATTTAATGGTTGAAATTAGAAAGCCATTTTCCATAACAGAAAAATTACTTCTGAAATTTTGGCAAAATATAATGACAATCTCTTGGGTAGATTTTTGTTCTGAATAGTTCAGTAAATCTAGCATTTTCAAGGGATTTAAGTGTTTTTCAGATAGAGAAATAAAATCCACAAGGCATCTCCATATATATAGTGTAGGGATCCCTAGAGTAATCAAGAAATTATTTTCTATAAATTTGAAGAATTGTATATTAAAAGCAGATAATTATCAGCAAAAATTATTAAAAAAAAAAAAAAAAGATGAATGCATTTTATGATGCATTTATGCTTCACAACATGGAATTTGGTAGACTACTAGATATGAAATAGAATTTTTAAATGTTGTCTCTTCAACACAAGTTCTGATTTGTGTCATTCTAAATATGTGTTAGCAATTCGCATTAACAGGTATAATTTTTCCAGTGCAGCTCCTTATCCCCAGAATCTTTGGTTGTCATTTATATTTGGGCTTCATATGTAGCTACTCATAAGTATCAATTTAACATTACAGGTAAAAAATAAAACTGGGTAAGTAAAATAAAATAAAAATAATTTAAATATTTTTGACCACGATCCATGGTATAGTGAAAAGTGATACTATTACTGTGTAAGACAGAAGGGAGCTCTAACAGTGGAAATTTATAGCCTGTCTGTAGATGTAGTTGTAGTATAGGTTTAGTTTTTTAAACAAACCTTTGGAATCTGTGCTCAAATTTCTATTGAATTCCTTAAGCCCTTTTTGAACAGGCAAGCTTGAGAATATGAGTTAAGTATGTTCATCAGCTTTTTCAAATGTAAATGTAAAGCTGTGACTTCTTGGTGTTGACAGAAATCAAAACTTAGTAATTTTGTTCGTTCACGATTACCAGAAACTTCCATAACTAAAGAAGTGTTAGAATTAGAATCACTGTTGGGTTTTTGTTTGTTTTGTTTTTTAAATAATAATAATAATATTTTAGAGGTAAATTGGTATATACGAAGCATTATCTAATTAAGCCTATAATTCACATCCTTTCAGAACAGTAAAGTAAGGATAAAGGAACAAAGTCTGTTATTTCAGCTACATTTTCTGTGTGAGTCATGGTGTTGTTTCTAGTCCATTGGTATGACAGTCCAGTATCCTCTTCACAGGCTAAAGTTGACGACCTAATGCTCATAATATTGACTAACATTTCATAGTTCAAGGTACCTATAAAACATGTCAGCAGTTTTGATTTCTTTGATTTTTATAAACACATGTGAAATTGATATTTTGGGTAGTGAAGGTTAAATTCTATGTTCTATGTACCATGTTGTGGTACATAAACATCTGGGCAAGTACTTTTTGTAGCTCATAGGCCCCTTTCTGGTATGTCTGATGCCTGACTACAACAAGCAGGTGCAATCCCATTGCAAAATAGTGGGGATATACTGGAGAAAACAGTAAGGTAGTTCAGCAAATAAATTGGACTGGAGTGTACCCTAGCAAATGTACAGTGGGAATAATAAAGTACTACATTGACAAGACCCTTTGTTATGCTCTCTAACATTTAAAGCCAGTTTTAGTAGGTATAAAGGTGTAGCTGGTATTCAGTTAAGGTTGAAATCTGCTGTCCTTTGAAATGTCTTTTCAGCATTTTTGACTAGAATCATAGAATATCCCGAGTTGGAAGGGACCCATAAGGATCATCGAGTCCAACTAGCTGAAGCTTTTTTTTTTTCTTTTTTTTTTTTACGAAAGACTATAAATGGATAGTATTTTTCAAATGTCTAAAGTGTAGGCAAATAAAAAGGTTGTCTTTTCTGAAAACTTTCTTCCAATTTTTCTTTTAGATAGCCTTTAAGAAAGGGCATGGTTATGCAAATTCAAGCCAGAAATACCAAAGAAAAATACGAATATTATTCTAGAAAATTAAAAGAGAAATATACTGTATACCACACTTTTTCACTTAATGAGGAGATCATTTGTGTTTCATTAAATGGAAAAATCTTTTATTAAGAAAAAACAATTTTTAATATAGTAGGTAGATATTTATTATATTGGCTGACACTGTTAAAGGAGGGGAACAATAGATAAAAAATATAAATGACATCTCTTTGCCTTGGGAAGGTATTACTACTACATTACTAAAAAACTCAATGTTTAAACTGTAACTATTAAAATATTTATATAAATGATTTGGGTGATGGTTGGGAAATTAAAAAAAAAAAATTGAACAAAATTGCATAATGACTTCCTCTAGTAAGTATCTCAACTAATGTTACGCAAATATGGTTTGCTGTAGATGACTACAGTGTAATGAATCTAGTGCTAAAATTGGTTAGGACTACTGTAGTTTCTCAGGAATCTGACTTTAATCCTCGGCCCTTCAGAGTGGCAAAAATGCCTATTGAGCCAAACTCACCAGCAGATAAATGTTCTGGTATAAGAGAATCTGTTGGAGTTTGATTCCTGCCAAGACTTTTCCATGTAAGTGATTCTGTTAGATAATAGGACTAGTTTTATAATTTAACGACATGGATAAAAGTCCATCTGTGGAAAGGTCATGAAAATAATTGCAGTATAAGTAAAATGTGATAAACAAGAAGTATAGAAAAGTAACCTCCGGTAGGATCCAGTCTTACATGTAAAAAAGGCGAAACCATTTTGTTGCAGAAAAGCATGTCTTACAAATTCTGATACCAAGAGAAATTAGGCTATAGTGGACCCATGGAAATTCAGCAGTGCAAACTAGAAGATACCAAGTGGCATTTTTCTTGTTTTCAGAACTCTTGGTAATTGATGTTAATGTTACATTCTTGCATGCACAGTAATAGTTACCTTCAAAAGGACTCTCTAAAAATTCAGCTTTTAGCATTTATGTCTTTTCCAATAACACTTACTTGTTATGTTCCTACAATAAATAGTCTTTGTGACAGAATTTGAATATTTCAATGCACTAATATACAATAATGTCACAATGAAGGTTTGATGTCTCCATGTTACTATACTTCAATTTAATTTTTCAAAGCTATAAAATACTAAAAGTCTTAACATATTTATAAGCTTCAACAGTTAAAAAATAACTTATTGCTGAAGAGCATTAGTGTATTAAATCCTTCAAATCAATGGAATTTGAAGAATTTGGAATAATTAATTTTCTTGCATTTTAAATTACCCATATCATTTGTTATTTTTAGTATTTTGTGGATTCAGCAATTATTTTTTATAACAGCAGTCTTGATAAATTTCTTAAACTAGATAATAATTTATTTTTTTTTTGCTTGATAATCTGTACCATCTAGCAAAACTCTGTAAAATGTCAGTACCTTTCTCTTTTGTTAGTGTTAAATATTTGTGTAATTTACTCTGGCTTGGATTACAGTATGTTAGTAAACACCCACTTCTCTCAACACTTCTGCAGCTTTTAAGATTGCACTCCTGACATGCTGGTTCTCTTGAGTTTCAGTCTATGATATGTAGAGAGAACTGTAGGGGCACTCTTTGGGGATAGAGTTCCAGCTGCGCCTTGTTCTTTTCTGTTGCTCTGAGAACATGGAGCTAGTCCTACGAGATGTTGAGTGTGTCTTAATTTCTTAAATTTCAGTAGGAATTTGCAGTTCATTGCAAAGAGCAGACAAACTCAATTATGGACAAGGGAAGAAAAAACAAAGTATTCCAGAGGTCACGTAACTTGTGCATATCAGTCAAGTCAAAAGTACAAAAGAAAAACACAGTTTTACAGATACCACTAGATTTTCTCCAGTTGAGTAAGATGTCAAAGCTCCTTGTAGCCAATTATATTGTTTCTGCTTACCTCTGTATATCAGTAGAGATAAACTATACTTTTCCTTCCTTATAGAAGTGATTACACTTCTATAAGCTATTCCCTTAAAATTAAAGTTTAAAGTGTGCTATACTTTTCCAATAAAAAAAGACAATCCATTATGGATGCTTAATATTATATTTATTTTTATCTGTATTGAATTAAAACAGAATAAACATCTGAAAATTTTCAGCAGTAACTTAAAACATAAAAAGATTTATTTATCACAGCAACCACTGGAGAGCTACAAGGACCTTCATGAATCTGCTTAGTTTTCTGAGGCAAATATAACTTGTTTCCCTAAATGTGTTTTGTCTACTAGGTGCATGCTATGTGCCAGGAGTGGAGAAGAGCTATTTTTCTTATGGTTAATTTTAGAGCCCTGGGAGGAAGGGATTTTTGTTGTTTATTCATTTTCCAAATGTCTGAAAAACTTTCTGTAGTTAGTCTGGGAACAAGACTGGTAATCATGGGACTGAAAATGAGTTTTTGTTATATAGTCATAATATTGTCATGATACAGGACTGGCCATTGTTTTCATTATTATAGTGTAAGAAAGGATCAACCTCAGCAGTGAACCGATGAGCAGAATAATTCAAGGAAGAACTGACATTGCTTGAGGCCAACTTGCTGAAATATTCTTCAATAGAATTGCAAGAACATGAGAGAATTTTGGAGAATGAATAAAGGTCATTTGGTCCATCAAGACATATTCTTTTTAACAGTCTGTTTCCCCAAGGATGATATCTAATTGTTTCTTGAATGACACTGGCACTTTTTGCCTCAATAGCTTTGCCTGCAGGCTATTCTAGGCATTTATCATTCTCTACGTGAAAAGGTGATTTCTGATATATGTGCTGAATTTATTTTTTTTTAATTTCCATTTTTGTTCTCATGTTCTATATTCTGTGTTGGAATGGAAATAATAATTTGAGTTGATACTATCTGTGGCAGTTAAGACTTCATAAGCTTCAAAAAATAAGACAGTTCTAGCCTGTCCTTAAAATTAGATACCCAGATTTATAATGTAAGTAACCGTGACTGCATATCAAATGGTGGCAGGGGTCTCCCTGAGAAGACTTCACATCAAAATCATTTTTACTACCCTAAATGCGTGTTGCTGATGTTGCTAATGTTCTGTCCCCCATTGCCCAAACACTTGTTCAATATAGAACATATGACGACATTTGATGTCTTTTTTTATCGTCAGCTGAATGGAAAACAAAAGCAAAAGATGTACTTTAAACTTTTTGCAAAAGACAGAAAGCTGAGAGGCAATAGCTAGGGACATATCAGTAAAAGGAAAAAAGTTCAGTAACTCTTCCTTTGTACTTTTTTTTTTTTTTTTTTTTCTCTTAACACATTGGTCCAACTTCAGCTCTGTGTGATTAAAAAAAAAAAAAAAGAAAAAAAAAATGTTAACTAAATCTGATTCCCTACACTGCCTAACCTTTACCAGCATCAGGTCAGGGTTATTGCCCGTTGTCCTGAAAGGAGGAGTGCCTAACCTTTGTGACTCTTCGCAGCTTTTACCCAGGCCTGGCTGGACAGCCTAAATAGCTTTTTAGGCAAGTCTGTCACAAGCCTACTTATTCCTCTTCTGTCTTTATCAGGCTCTAGGAAATTAGTGAAGTCGGGGTTTGGGTCTGTGTACCAGCACCTACTGTTGAAGTAGCAGCATAGTCACCATAGCCACATTTCCTTTTCACCTTGGGTCAGAGGAATCAAAAGTTTTTCCTCTCTCACTGTTCCCCTTCCAGACAGCCTGTCCTAGTTCCATCTGTATCTGTTCTGTAGCTGTAAAGACTTACGTGGACTGAGGTAGGCCAAGCCTCCCATCCCAGGGCAAAATAGAAAACCAAAGCAAAAACCAAACAAAAAATACCACAAATTTCCTCACCATGTTTAGAAGCCTCTTGAAACTTCCCTTTACACCAAACTCTTTATATGGGAAATATGAAGGACACATCTTGGATCGATGACCTTCAGCAGACCTTGCTAGCACTCTTCCTCCATTAGCCAGGATTTCAGATTACTTGACTGTATCAACAGTTCCACAAACACGAGTTTAATAGCTTATGTGGTTTATGATATGTATGATGGTATGTATGTGGTTTAAGAAAAAAAAAAAAAAAATGGACCATTTCAGTTAAGCATGTAGGTATAACTGTGTACAGGTTCGTGCACAGGTTTATGGAAATGCTAAAGGGCCTCCTGAATTTGCTTCCATAGATTCATACCTTCCATGGAACATTTATAAATCAATTTATATTACACATGGACACAGTTGTGTAAAGGAGCAAACAGGTGTCAAAATAGAATAAATAAATTGCATAATTATGTATAGACTAATAAAATGCCAGGCTTTAGGGAAGACTTTGACATTTTGAGAAGTTATTCTTTAGAACAGACGGAATATTTTAACTCCTCACCTTGTGCTAGACAAACAGCACTTGAATCCAGGTCTCCAATTAAATCTGTAAATAAAGAAAAATTACCACCAACTTCCAATCATGAAGGAGCTTTCCTTCCTAAGAATGTTTGTATTAAATAGCTTTCCAATATGCTTTTGAGATAGAATTTCAACTACCTCTGAATAAAAAAGTGGTTTCAGACACAAGTAGTCCCTACTGTGGACTCTCTTGAACAATAAGAATTGTATCATGATCATTGTTCCAAATCATTGTTATGTGAGGAAAAACCGTGAAGCCAGTCAGATTTTCTTTTGCCTTAAGTATCTAAATTGTCCATTTAACCTAGAACCCTCCCCAGTATCACAAAGCATCCTTATAGTACAATTGGCACAAAATACTTAACAGTTCAAGGTTTGCATACCAGTACCTATTTCTGATTGTGCAAATTTGGTCTTCCTTCATTTCCCCAGGCCATAGTTACTGAGTAGATTTATTGTCTCGCATGCTACATGATTATTATTTACCACTATCAACTCCTCTGTAAAGGGGGTGAATTGTGGACAACCAGATCATCTTATGCATGTTACAGTCTTAGGTAAAAAACAATTACTGGCCATATCATTTGAGCTGAAAGAGAGGAAAACATTATACCAGTTGAGCTGAATACATTCAGTTTAGTCTCTTGCTTATTGCTGAATATTCTTTAGATTCTTCATTGCAATTCTAATGGTCTGGATTTCTCTGTTACAGTTTGTAGCATGGAGCTTTTTGTAATCACTTCTGACAGTGCTCTGGTCAATTTTCAGCCACCACCTTCTGGGATCTCTCCAAATTTGTCTTTGTGGATTCAGGACTTGTCAGGGATGACAATTTTAGGTTCACTGGTGAAGACAGATCACTGCTGGTCAGAACTGGTCTGAACCAGATACACCAGATACTGGTCAGAACCAGATACACTAGTTAAAATGGCATCAACTCTTTAGTTTGTGCTGGTATCATGTAAGCCTGATGGTATAACATTTTCTACTGTAAAGTTTAAGGGAGATAACAGGAACCTGTATCCGTTGTCTTGAAGTTAACAGAGAACTTGAGTTGCCCCGTGAAGTTGTCTTACTGCATCCATGTGAAGGGCTCGATAGGCCCAAGGTCAAGGTATCCTACAGATATCTTGACAGCTATTTTGCCAGAGCTTTCTCAGTGAAATGACTGTCATTAAAATGAATCCATATAGTTGATTTTGTCACAGCTCTAAATTAATGTCTTAGCATGAGAGACCAGGTTTTAGCTCACATTTGTGTTTCAAAGGATCTGTATATCTCACCTAAGAGGAACTGCATTTGAGTAAATTGGTGTTTACGTACATCCAGAGGCCTGATTTTACCTGAATATAAAATCTGTTTAAATATATTAACAAGACTTGCTTTCATAAGTGTAAAATAAAGTCAGCTGTGCTAATCAGACCATAAATTACTTCCCTGTGAAGACTAAAACATTGCTGAAAGCAAAGAAATTGATATGGTTTAGCCAGAAACTGAATCTGGCATGTGTTGCAATCTGAAATGATGTACTTACCCTGCTTGTTCTTATGGAAGACTATTTTTTTAGAGGTCCTTAATTCACTTAAATGAAATTCTTTATTTTTTTTAATTTAAGATTTTAATTTCAAATCTTTTGACTTAAAATGAGTTAAGCTTTAGAAAAACAGAGCTGCTGTCTCAAAATAAGGTTCTTTAAATTTATTCAGGAGTGTAAATTGTGATTTTAATTTTTTAATCACTATTTTGTTTTATGAAATACACTTATGCCAAGTGCTTCATGAGTATTTGTAAGAAGTTATGTAACTTTACGTTATTTAATTTTGTATTCCTTTACTTTCAGGTAAATTGGAACCACTATTGCAGATTTGAGTTTGCCTAAAATAATTTTCTCTGCTGGATGGAACAGATTATTACAAGGTAATTTAAAACATATATAGTAAATGGGGAAAAGTTGTTTACAGCAAATGTATTTGTTAACCCTGTGATAATTGCCCACAGTGTTTTGAAGATATAAACATAAATATGCCATATGAATTTATGCATGAATTTCATCTAAGAATATCTCAGACTTGTCCTAATAGCTAGCAATACATTTTCTAAAGAAAACTGTTATCTGGGAGTAAATTGCATGTTGGCTTCATATTTCTTCCTGCAGTCACCAGTATATCTCTCGCTGCTCTTTCTTCTTTCTTCTTTTTCCTTTCTGAGCAAACACATTTAACAGCTGTGGAAACAAACAGGGCATACTTGGCAAAAGTAGGGACCAGATGCCAAACTCTGAAATGCTTGTTCTAGCAGCAGCATGCGGGTCTGTTGCTAACTCCTTGGTGTCACCTCTGCTGGCTCCTTTTGCAGTTTCACTACTGGCAAGCAACAGAGGTGCATCTGGAGATGTTGTTAGGGTCATGAAGCTGTGGGGCTGTCTTGGCTCCTGTGCCCATATTTCTCTTTTCATTTAAATGTGATTTTTGCACGCAATGACATTAATAAGTTGAACATAACTAACACAGTTTTCATGGATTGGGGGGGAGTGAGGGGGAATTGCACAACTTGTTTTGCTTGTTTTGTTGTCTGTGAATAATTACTGTCTCAAATTTGGGGGAGATTTAGTCCCTGTGTGCTAAAATGCCAGGGTGCTAAAATGCCAGTAGACACCTATCTGGCACTGCTGACATGCTGTGAGAATCAGAAGTGCTTAGGTTAAATTGCTCCTGGCCATGAGATAGGATTGCATCAGCATATGGGGGAGGGAGAAAATGAGTGGGTTACATGAGTTCTGCTGTGACCAGGTTTACCATTGTTTTTGCTTGAAATCACAAGTCACCGTAAACAGACATGGAGAACAACCAAGTCTGAACGCTGTTAATAGCCTGTAAACTACATTTGGTGTCCCAGGGAGAAAGAGAGAAGAAAAAGAGGAAGCTGAATGGAGGAGAAAAGGTTATACCAGCTGAAGCATGCTGGGGAACATAGCGTTGGCAAAGGCAGGAGTCTAAACTCAGATCATGCTGATGTATATTTATAATCACATATAAATGGAAATTCAGACCTTTATGGCTTCAGTATCCTGCTGTCATTTACTACTGTTACGTGAGCAATACTATATATGATTTGGATTTTAATAATCCTTCTCCGTCCAGAGCTTATTTTCTGATTGCAATTTTATTCTTGTTCCAGAAGTTTCTTTCTGTATTTCTTTAGGTTCAAAGTTCATTGAGTATTACTCTTTCATTTGTAGGTCAGCTTTTTATAGTTAGTCCATGCTGCTCAGTAGGCCACACAGCAACTTCCGTGCTGTGTGATTGCCCACGCCACCGGCCATCAGTGGCAGTCCAGACTTCACCAAGACTTCAAGCCCTGAAGCTGTTGCATAAAGAGAACATTGAGGAGGGGCAGTAGAATTAGGACCTACCTCTGTACTAACAAGAGATATAAGCTGAGTTGCAAGTTGCATATGCTATTTAATGGTGAAGCCTGAAAGCATGCCTTCCCATGCGGTTTGGGATGAGGTCCAGAACAAACTATACTAGGAGAGTAAATCTACAGGGTGTGTGCTTCATGTGGATGAGGAGTTGAATTTATTTGCTGGGATTTAAGAAGGACAGTGAAAGGAGTCAGCAGAAGAAAAGCATGTAGTGCTGGGTTTGGGGAGGTTGCGATATGCAATGGTCAGATGGGTAATTGGCAATGTAGAGGTTGTTATTAGAGAGGAAGTGTAATGAAGACCACCAGCCTTCCCTTACACTTCACACAGCAATCACCAGAAATTGGTATAGCTGCTGATCCATACCTGTCAGAAAGGTTTGTCAGCAGCCAAAAGATTTTCCATATTTTCCACTACGCCAATTTTTCAGAGCATTGTAATGTTCTTTTTTGTTGTTAGTGAAAATGTGATTATTTTTTTTTCAGATGCAATTGTTTGAATTGTCAATTTTATTAAAAAAAATAGTACTCCTTAAAATCAAAAATGAAAAT
This sequence comes from Oxyura jamaicensis, assembly GCF_011077185.1. NCBI lineage: Eukaryota > Metazoa > Chordata > Aves > Anseriformes > Anatidae > Oxyura > Oxyura jamaicensis. The sequence continues at coordinate 97,643,410 of NC_048893.1, forward strand.
ACAGTTGCCTCACAGTTAACTTTGATGGATGTTAATAATATAATAGAATTCTAATAATTCTTGTAGAGCAGGCAGAGTTAACATTGTTCTTTTCTATAGATATTTGTAGTCATTTCAATGACTTATTATGCCTAACATTTTTTTCTTATGGCCAGATAGTATAATACAAATTTACTTAGGCAGCACAGTTTTGTAATGCATTATTGAATGTTTTAGCCCATTCTGCATATTTTTCCTATAAAGGGAAGGCACATGATTCTCAAATATTGTTTATGACATGCATCAGCAAGCTACTAAAAAGCAAAGAAGGGAGATGCTGTAGGACTTAATATGTCCATTTGATGACATTATAGTACTATTTAAGTAAGTGTTGATTTACAGTGCATATGGAACCATGTTACACCTTTAACTTTTTCCTGCACTGGAGTAATGAATACAGGGACTGAATCATCTGAGACATACCAGCTTATTCAGGATCGAGTGATTAAAAACAAACAAACAAGCAAAAACAAATGACAACAAAAGCCCCCATGCTGCTGTTTTTCTGAACTCTGATGGAAAATCAACACATTATTCAAAATATATTTATTTGTAACTTTTCCTTAATATTATTTCAGTTACAAAACCTTATAGCCTGCTAAGGCTTCATTACAGAAAAGAGGACGGCCTATATTTAAATGAGAAAAGTCCCCTGCCTAAAATAATAGAAAATATAGCTGATAGGCATCTCAAGAGATTCTGTCATCCATTTTCCCCTACAAACACATGGTCAGCTTCACCCAGATAATTTAGATAATAGAATCCTGGGGGAACTTTGTCATTCATCTATTTTCCTCACCATCTTGCCCCATTCAAAAGAAATGTCTTGATTTTATTCATGTATAATATCAGTTTTTGTTATTATTATTATTATTATTATTTTTATTTTTTTTGTGAAAGATGGAAGATCTGTTTCATGTGTTTTTAGAGAAATTATTTATCAAGTTCAGTTATGTTTACGTATGAGGACTGATTGACAAGAGGAATGCTCTTACAAAAAAAAAACAAACAAACAAACAAAAAAAAACAGAGACATAGATAGTATCCACCCTGGAAATTTTACAATGAAAACAGAAAGCAGACAAGGCATACATAATGTAGGGGAGAAGAGTGTACTGCATACATAGCACAGTACACTACACGTAGCTTGGAAATTCAGAGAGCAGAAAATAGAAAAGCGAGGAAATATAAAATGAAACAGGTGAAATGAAAATAAGAAATGGACAAAAAGGAAAGTAGGTAGGGTAAGATGGAGGTGCTGCGTAGGCAGTAGAATTTTAAACAAGACTGAAGCCAGTCAGGAAAGGACTGAATCAAATCAGAACTGCTGAAAAAAATGTAGACACTCTTTGAAAAGTAATTAGTGGGCGTGGTGCTATATAACATGCTGTATAACTTCTAAATCACAGAGAAGACTCTTCAAAGTAATGCCATTTCACAGGACTTCTAAATATGTTCTGATTGCCCATATTAGGAATATTTCTGTTGTGATGATACAGTTTGATTTCAGATAAATATATTTTAAGAAAAATTATAAAAGGAAGGAAATACTTTTTCAGGAAAAAAGTATTGCATTACTAGAAAATAGATAAGAGTTCTCACTCAAGTAGAGGAGCTGTTCAGAATGAAGCAACCATGTATATGATGTGAGTTAATTAACATTGTTCAAGTTGCCCTAACTTCAACACAGATTTATGTCAAAGTAAATAGAAACTAGTTTAGTCATCACTGAAAAATATGCATCAACGATAAGCCAGTACACAGTTAGGTAATTTGTATACCTTGGTTTTGTCTGTGTTATCTGGAACATTCTTAAAAAAAAACTTTAATATTCATTTCAGTGAATAATATTGCTTGGTTTCATAAATAATATATTCTTTATGAAATTAATTTTGTTTTCTTCATAAGACTCAGAATAAAAAACTGTTTCTGTTTGATTGCCAGTCAGTTAAATGAACTGTTCTCTGAGTGGGCTGAAGAACCAGCATGTACGATTGGGTCTTCACACTACTGTGACAAATGCACTGGAAAAAGTCACTGCAGTTATGAAGATTTTATTATTCATAAATGCATGCACATTTTAATTTGGCTTTGGAAATGCCTTTTCATTTTTTGAGAGTTCTAGACTTGTGTTCACCTTTTTATAATCACAGTTGTAACAGAGTGAACCTTAACATTTATGCAGTAGATTTTTTTCAGAACTCAAAAAGGTACACAATGAATGAAGGAGTGATAAACACATATTCACGAGGAATACAGTCTACAAGCATTTTAAAAATTGTGTTCAAGTATGAAATGTGCTGAAAGTGCACAGTGGGGTCCTCAATGCACAAATAGATCATTTGTATACATACTTATCAATGCTCATATAGCCAATGAATTGTGTAGTCAGAAAACATTTTGAGGATAGAGATGAGAATAAAGAGATACTGTAACGTTCTCAGCATTTGTCATTATCATGCCAATAAACCTGTACACCATGGCAAATAGGCATATAGGCAATAGGCAATTTGCAAATAGGAGTGATCGAATTACTGAATGGTTAGGAATTGCACACTAAGGAATGCAGACAGGAAGAGCAGATGGGGTGGATATGAAGCCAATTGTATTTAAGAACAGAGAGCAGTTAGAAAGATATCTTAGAAACTGTCTAACAACAATACAGAAATAAAGAGCAAAACTCATAACAAAATGTTAGGTCTGGCAACATCCTTGCCTATGAATGGAAAGAAGCAAAAGTGTGCAACATAATGCCATATGTTACTCAATGCTAACAGTTTGGGACCAGTGTGCATCACATGCCAGTGCCATGTTCCTCCAGCTAGTCACGTCTTCTTGTCATATATTTTGTGCCTTGGAGGAAGAATGTGGCACCTTACCTTTCCTTTCTAACATTGCTAGTAGCCTTTCTTCCATATGATTACTGTAGGAACCAGAAATAATGCATATGCATACAAATATAGTTTTCAAATTGAAAAGCAGAATTATTTTGATGCCCATGTGAAGGTAATCTGTGTGAAAAGAGAAGGATAAAAATATGTTTTTATTTACATCACTTACCTTTTTGGCAATAACCTGTATTTGTTTTGTTTTGTGTGTTTTTTAAAAGAAATCCTACTAGTGATCTTACAGTATCTTCTATGTCAACATATAGAACATATAGAACAAATTAAGCTAATGCCCGTTTCTCTTCTGCCTGGAGAAGTGAGAAGTTTCATGTGCCAAAGACAAGGCATTCTTAATGTTTCATTCAGGTCTCGATTCTTTATAACCAAATCAAAACCAGGCATATTCTTCAGTCTTTTTCTTGTCAGGAGGAACTAATTAAGTCTTTTTCCTTCACTGTTTTAATGAAACCAGCAGATCTGGGAGATCGGTCCTACTCTGTCAAACTTGGTTAAAATTAGCCAACGAGCTCAAAGTTAGAGTGATGGATCGAAGGACAAACAGACACTTGTATATCCCAGAGGTGAAAGAGAGAAATGCAAACATCTTCATCAAAGAAATCTTGTTTTCCTAGGAAATCAAGCTAAAAAGACTGTTCATTCAATGGCATAAGACACTATTCATCTCTGTGGAGATTTTTAAAATTTAATTTTGCGCAACATGAAGTCAATCATGCCACACAGTCCTTCAGTTTTGTGAAGTGAGGGCAATTAATTATTGAAGAAATTAGTGTGGCTTCTAGTTGCCATTACTAGTGAGATGCAGGCAGAAGCTATCCAGGAAGGGCAGAAGAAAGACTAGACACTACAGTCAAATCAGACACCACATCTAGAAAATGATGCAGTCTGTGTTATCCAAGAATCTCAGCTTTGTGATCCTATTAGCCTGTACTGGTTGTTACAGTGAACACCTGGCTGTAACCCAGCTTGTTTATCATTTAGAGCCATACATTTTCTTTGAAGAATATGATCTGACACGGGTAAGACGCAAAATGCTATATCTCTTTCAGAGTCCTTCAGTGAAAGTATATTCTGCTGGCTTTGAAAATGCTTTGGTAGAAAATGGCAAGGAAAATTTTAGTCTGGATACTGCAAATACTTTCCCGTGTTAGAACATTGAACTGAAGAATCCTGAGTGTATTCAGTGGGCATATTCTAATTTTCTGTTTTCCATACTCCTTTTATTCACCACAGTGAGGCAGGAGGGTGGTAAGACACAGACTCCACTCTGCATGACCTCGAGGTAATCTGGTCCATAGTCCTGTGTCTGTCTTCTGCCTTACATTTATTAAAACTGTTCAAATCAATTACCAGCTAGAAATTCAGGTGGGTGCAACAACTCCTGCTCATAGAAAAGTACACAAGGAGCTCTAAGGTAACAAACTGGCATTTTGATAACTTTAGGGCAGTGTGAACAACCACTGAAAGTCCTTGATGGAAATTCAAAAATTTCTGAGGGACGTTCTGAAGTAAGAGACTTAGAAAAAATGTAAGGACAGTATAACCTTGTGCTTAATCAGGGGCAAAAAGAACAGGATTAGAACAGGAAAAAGAAAAGGATTACTATTAGGGGCCAAGACTGTTTTATGTGACTAATATTAGTTCTAAAGTTGATCAGTGCAAATGTTTCAAACTAATGTCTAAAAATAAGTCTTAGTGTGGTAACCAGTAATGAACTAGTTAGTACTGTAGACAGATATGCAGACAGTAATTGACACATTTAGAAAGGCTTGGTTGATTTCCAACAAACAGAAAACAACAGTCTTGTTCAAAAGTCTGATCACAACAGTAGACACTTTGGGTAAATTAAAAAAAAAATGATCAAAAATCTGATGCGGGGTTGATAGAGAAAATAGAAAAATTAACAATTTGAAAATTAATGTCAAATGCAAAATCAGAGAATGGTACAGACATTTACAGAAATGAATCTTTCTTTAGTCTCGTATTTCTAAGCTATCTATTGAATACTGTTAGTAGACGGATAATTTTTCAATTAGGAATTTGGGATGAGACTCTTACTGTTAATGTGTTCATACATGGAAAACACTGCTAGCACTAGTGAGATGTTTTTTATTTTTTAATTATTTTTAAATAAGGTGTTTGGTTTACAAAAGCATTAAACTGAAGATGACATTTTCTTTTTAGCTTTTTTTTTTTTTTTTTTTTTCTATAGAGCTTTTTTCCTATGCAGTATGAAAGCAAACGAGGAGGATGAGGGAAATAAGAGGTGAGCTGAACCTAAGGCAGTAGGTTCAAACCTTCAAACAAACAAAATCACACAGGCAGAAAAACAACTTTCATGTATTTTCAAATTTTCCAAGTGCCTTTCTCCTTTGAGTTTCAACAAACATGGAAGTACCAAAACCTTGCACATATGGGTCATAATATTGAAAAAGATGCACTAGTTTCAGCTTGTGCACCTTCTGTGTCTTTCCTCTTCCAAAATGTTTCAGATTATCTATTTACTCTTTGCACCTTCAAATTGCAAAGCCCAGTGAACTGGAGGTGGCATGGCTGGAGCGAGTAAAGATGTGGATTATGTTCCCTAACTCCTTTGCACTCCCCTTTGGAGAGAGAATTTGATAACCAGAGCATTCAGGTGGATCTGCCTACCCTATCTCCTTACAGTCTTCCCAGAACATTGTGAGTCTGTGTAAATTAGAAGATAAACTGTGACATGGTAATGTTTTGCACAGAGGCAGACCCGTAACTTCATTTTATCTGTCCCCGTCCACTGTGTGTTTGTAGGCGTGAGGCATTTTACTCTCAGACTGGCAGTAATTTTTAGTAGCTCAGAGCTATGTCATCCTTCTCCACATCCTTAAGAGAAGTTTTTCTCCTCACCTTGGTTCTGAGGGCTGGCTCATGACTGTTCCCAGCATCTCCCTGTAGACCCCTACTCTTCTCTTTGATTACTAGTGCTGCCCCCTCCTTTGCAAGCTTTTTTGGTACCTCCAGAAGATTTTCCCAACCCCTGCAAGATCAATTGCTCCACGATAAAAGGAGATGAATCCCTTTTCCTCCAAAAGCTTCCACCTTCTTGCAACAACTTGCCTCCCTGCTTTCAACATTTCACTTTTATCCAAATAAGGTAGCAGGGTATGCTAAGAGCAAACAAAACCTTGGCCTTGCTTGTTGTGGTAACAAAGAATGAGCAGCCTCTTGGCTCAGGAGAAGGGCACTTGTGCCTGGCCTCGCTGCTGGTGAGCAAAGGACAAGGACGACTCTTCCTGGACAAAGCTATGTAATATTCAGGCCCCAGCCAGCTATAAGCTAACAGGTTTTCTTTTAAATGTCAGGCTCCAAAACAAGGAAAATAGCTAAGTCTTACAGCGCTAGAAATAATGAGAATGCTGTCAGGTGATCACTGCAAGAAATCACATTTGCTTTACCTTTTTTACAAAAACATTCAAGTTTAGTTTATGTGTAAATAGGGAAAAAAAGAAAAGTCCTTGACAACTGATTAGTACAAAATCACTTGTTCTTTCCTTTCTCACACTTTATTAAATATGACTTTTACTAGCAAAAGAATAGGAAACAATCAAGACATTGACAACTGATTGTTGCAAAGTGTTGCCATCTCAAAAAGAAAAGAAAAAAATAAATGTAATTACATGACTTTGTACCATATTCCTGATTTTATAGATCATGCAAATAAAATAGGACAATCTCCTTTTAAAGATACATTATTGCAGTGTCTTAGGAGTCATGAACTAGAAGTGCAAATTAAATGTACATTTCAAGAAACTGTGATCCAATCTGCGCTCCTTGCATAGCATTAGTGGTTGCCTCAATTAGTTTAAAAGTAAGCTTGGAGCTCTGCTAGATGGATACTACATTACCTAATTTTGTGTTAGATGTGTGCACTGAATGTTACTTGGAATTAATATGACAGAAGAAGAGAGAAGTAGAAAATATTTGTAGCAGAAATTTCAAGTATGTCTAGGTTCCATTTTCAGAAATTACTTGCACACAAGCAATATTCATAAAACTTTATATGTCTTATAGATAATGAGAAAAACAGTTAATAATTCTCCATTTTGAGGATAATTTCTAATTCAGCTCTGTTTTCATCCCAGATTATTCTTATAATTTCCTGTTACAGTTGGAAAATTTTTGAATAGATTAATGCAAGTGAAATCCTTTTGTTTTTCTGGATTACTCAGTATCTCAGTTCTGTCTGCTTTACATAATGATGTAAAAATGGTTTACAACTTCAGAGCTGTTACTAAATCACAGTAAGTAAACAATGTTGAATAAGAAATATGGGGAAAAAAATGGAATTTTAAGTATTTTTTATAGAGAGAAAATGGAAAAAGAAAAGCTGTGGCAATTTTTTATTGCAATGGTAAAGAATGACATTGAGAATACAAATATTGTATTATGAATACACTTCCTTTAAAAATTCTGGTCTGGAACACCAGGTCTTAAGTGTTTGGTAAAATTGGAGTTAAACAAATGCCAACAAATCAGAAAACACAACTACACCTAGATCACAGACATTTCTACATCAAAATATGGACTGTATCCTCAGAGTCCTTGGAAATGAAATGTTGCCATCTATTAAGGGTTCTTTGCAACCCTTAAAAAGACCTGTGGTCCTTCAAAGCACTTGTATCCTTGGATACCTTCCACTTTCTTTTCATTTGCTATATGCTGTTCTTCTGAACACCTCAAAGTATCTTATAAATAATTAATTAAGCTTTACAAAAAAAAATCTGTCTTGTATAGACAATATTGCAACCAATTTACCAGGGAGTGAAGTGAAACATAAAGAGTACACACTGTAGCTACTTTTCAAAGTGTCAGAACAAAGTAGAAGATGAAATTAGAAGTATAACCATGAGCACATGACAGCAAGTAACAGTTTTAGCTATCTTTTAGCAATCAGATAAAATATCACCACCACCCCCCAAAAAGGAAATAAATAAATAAATAAATAATAATAATAATAAACTTAAAAACATCTAAATCCATATTCTGATCTGTAAATTTACTCAAAAAAGTACATGGATATTTGAACATCTATTCATATTCTTAAATGCTGTAATGGTCTATCATGTTCATGTGTGAATGGGTTGATTGGAGCGCAACAGATATGCATTTGGGAATAAACGAAAGCTTTCTTTATTGTTTTTCTTATGTTTTGAATCTTAGTTTTCCAAAAAGAGTGTTAAAGTTGCAGCATAATATCTGGGTATAAGCAGTTGATATGACTAGTTTTGAAAAAAAAAAAAAAAGTCAAAACTTTTATTTCAAGTGTTTTACGAACTATCGCTTATGTTTGCATATTAAACAGTTTGAAAATAACTTGACCATTTCTCTCCACTTTCTTTCTTAATACTATTGGGCATCATTGACTGCTGTTTAATTATGAAAATATTTATAATGCTTACAGACAGTTCTGTAATTTTATTAACCGTATAATCATTATTCATAGGTGATGACACATACCTGTTTTTCTTGTTCTGATTAAATAATACTCCTTTGTGATTTTTTTTTTCATTTAAAGTTTATTTAGATAATGGGTCTACCCATTATCTAAAATATTTGAATTGTTTTCATTGAAGTATCTTAAAGAGTCCTTGAAAGAGGACTCTTGAAAACAAATGGCTAGGATGAACTTCACCTATTCAATGATTAACACATTACGTTCTGGATTTTTCTGAAATGAAAGTTTTTGATAAGATAGGCACCATGTTTGTTACTCTGATCTGGGATTTTTGTATTATTAATATAGTCCTATGCAGCACTCATGAAATTTCAGTCTAAAGCTAAACCACTGTTCTTTCTCCTAGATGTAAACTTTTGCTGCTACAGTAAAGGAGGGAACAAAATAGCACTTCATTGTACCACATCACGTAGTTTCTGGTCAAAGGTGTTAACATAGATGCAAACAGTATTCCACTTTGTAGTTTACCTAATATTCAGTGTTTCTAAGCCTCTGTGTTGCTCTTTTGCATAAACGCTTAGAGCATAAATGTTTCTGTACCATCTCCCACTTAGGATTTAGCTTTGTGTTTGTCCACCCTAAGAAAAAAGCTAAATGCTCTGAGTGCACAGTGAGGAGTGAGTTATGTGTGTCATTGCAAGAAGGAGCGAACAAACATTTTTTATCTCTTTCTGTGTCACACTTGTGAAAGGCAAATAAATAAAGTAAATCTTCAGTTATTGTATCACTACTCCAGTGTTTTTTTCAGCACTGTGAATGAAGTTCATGCTGTTAAGTTTTGTAAGTGCAGGGCTAATCCCTAAGAATTGATATTTTTTTCCTGTTGTTGTTGTTTTGCATTTTGTTTTGATTTGTTTGTTTTGGTGTGTTTTTGTTTGTTTGTTTTTGGTGTGTGTTTGCTTTAATCAATCTGTTCTTTGTAGGTTCTGAATGTTCTGAATAATGATGTCTAAGAGAAAAAAAATTACTATGTGTACAACCCCCCCCTCCACACACACACACATAGTACCATTAAACACTAGTATTTTGAACAGATAAAATAGGCCTGTTTCTATTAGAAAGCTCTTGATCTTCTTCTAATCATTATAGGCTTCCCTTTCTCTTCTGACAGGTCAAAAGACATCAGTCTTAGACTTGTCACAGGTGCTGGATTGCATATTGCTGTTTCTGGGCTTCAGGCCAGTGTAAATTTCAAAGTAGAGAGAAAAGTGAATGTTTTTCAGGCTGCTTGGGTGTTACGGTTCTTCTTTTGTTTGTTCTCTAATTTTATTAATTCTTGGCTGTTTGAGTAACATGACTATTATTGGTGGAGGAAATTCTGGGAGACTTCAGGTAAAATAGGTAAGCATTTATAATAAAATTCTGTTTATCTCTTGGCAGTGGTTTGTGAATCATTGATACCAATAGCCCATATTTAATGTATGAATATCTGTATGCACTGAGCTGATTCAGAAAAAAAAAAAAAATGTTTTAGTTGTTTGTTTCATTCGTTTCCTTTCTAACCTATGCCAATAGTCCTTAACTTGTTTTTATTTCCTCTGTGTGGTACCTAAAGATAAAGAGAAAATGCTGATGTTTTCTCTTTCCTCTGCCACCTGTATGATTCAAATGTGCTCTCTTCCACTAGTATTTAGCTTCTACACTAGGTGACATTTTTTTTTTTTAAATCTGATTTGACTTCATCAAATATTTTGAGTGAATAAATTAAAAAAAATAAATAAATTATTATTCCTTTTGTGTGTGTGTTTGTGCCTTTGTTATAGCAAGGTGAAATTTTGTTTCTCTCTTTTCTAGATTATTTTTATCAGAATATCTGACTTGCAGCCTAAATATCTTGTAATTGAAAAAATGTTTTTTTTTTGTTGTTGTTGTTATAACTAATTAAACAGTAGATATTTGAAAGCTGGAAATACACATCAGTGCGGTATTATTCTTGCTTTAGAGGAAGCTAGTTTTCACTAGAAAATTTTCAGGATTTGAAAATCTCATAAATACCATTCATTGAGTAGATTATTCTGTAAAACATGTACAACGTGTACTGTTATCTCCAAACATTCTATCCTTAGATTCAATTTGTGTCTAGATAACTCTAATCTATAACAGCTGGACAATGTAATAAAGGTTACTGCTGTCCTACTTTGGTCCAAACCAATAGTGCACTTTCTAAAACTTATTTTTTTTTTCAAAATATACCTGTACAACTTTTGTCATGTTTTGGTAAATAGAGGACTGTTTCAGTGACTTAAGTTGCATTTTTTTTACGCGCTGAGATGTTAAACAATGAACCCCATGAGACAGATTCTTTTTGTTAGACTTGTGTGTATATTTAAATTATTTTTTGTGACTATCAAAATTACATGTATGTCTGAACGTAAACATGATTTGGAATAAATAATGAACATAAACAGGATTTGGAATAATCATGATTTGGAATTGTTTTGCTGTAAATCTTGTCTTTGAAAAAATGAAATATTTGCTGAAAAGATGAAATATTTTGTGATCACATTTTTTTTCATCAGTTTTTGAACACTGCAAGCACAGGATACTGTATGTTCTCATTCCATATGGAGTCTAGCAATTTTAGGTAAAAAAAGGTGCCTAAAATTATGGAAATTGGACCAGCTTTGACCTAGAAGAAAATAAACCCTAAGTAAATTCTGATTTTTGATATTGTAATGATCTAAAATCCAAAATTCATTTTTTTTTTTGTTTCCTGTAAGGCAAAACTTTCATAACTTTCTTTTAATTTCACTTGTCAACTTAACCTTCCTGGCAAATAGGGAAGTTAGAATGTAAGATGAATGAAGAGTATTTTTTTTGCTAACTTTTGTTCATTTTATAATATCATTCTCAAAACACCTCTGCATTGTTTCTCTCACATAGATTTCTGATATGCTTATGGTAAGTATTTCAACAAGAGCAAAATATTTTTGGTTCATTTATTCAAGACACATATCAACTGCTCAATAGGTTTAATCCTAGCAGGTAGGACTGGCTTGAGGATCCTTACCTGTAGCTGTCTTTATACGTGAGTTATTCTCACTTCACACATCTATGTAAGGAAATCAGTGGCCTTTTTTCTCTGCTGAGACCAGCAGTTTCTGATGTTGAAATGGCCCTCATTGGAGTAGGGTGTTAGACAAATATCCTTATCCCCTATTCTTCCCTTTGAAAACTAAAGTAATTCACATTGAAATAAGACAGCGATAGAAGGGCAATTTGTCAGAGGCCAATTAAAACACAAACTTACTTTCATGTTGTTTTTCTGTATTTCTAGTATTTATCCATGTAGCTTGAATTTATATCACTTCATATTTTTCTCACAGTTTACATATAATTTGGCGTACATGTTGCCTGACTACAAAGGGGATACCTCTCTGGTTCCTTTGAGAGCTCAAAATCTAGTCATCTTTGATGTGGATATCTTTTGATTATATTGGAGAATTCCATTTTCTCCCTTGGGTTCATTCAAGGGAAAAAATTACCCAGTGCAAAAGATAATCAGCATTTGACTTCTAACTTAGAGTTTCAATACTATCCTGAGGCTTTAGCCACTCCTTAATGTTTTGGTTCTTCCACTTATAATATTTTATTTTAGAGAAATAAATAGTGTTTTGAGAACGTTAGGTCCCAGGTCACGTTCACTGTGCTGCGTAAAGGTGAGCTGAAATACTTGTTCTAACTCTCCAGCTGAGATACCCACTGGTGTAAAGAAAACTCCCAAGTGACATGAAAAACAGCAAAGCTTTTCTCAGGTTGTTTAAGGTAGGTGAAGAAGTTCATGACAAGAGCACCATAGCTTGCTGGTGGCTCCCAGTTAGCACACCTGTACTAAGGCTGCAGTGTGTCAATGAGGTGTAGACTTGGTGAGTGGCCAAAAGCTTGCTGTACTTTAATTTTTCATCCCTAGCCTCCCAGAACTGTACATACACATTGGAGTTCATTTTTTTTTTTTCTTTTTTCTTTTTTCTTTTTTTTTCTGGTTTTATTTATTAATGAGAGGCCTCTTTAAAGGAAATCCCAGAATTGTGATCCATAATTTCTCTTGATGTCCCTGGCAGTTAGAGGCATTTGTTGGAGCAGGCAGTTTTAGCCTGACTGCACACCGGGATTTGCTGGCTGGAAAAGAGCACTTCTCAAATGGTAGGGTCAGTGCTTAATTTGTACCTTATCCTTCTGTAAGCCTGAAGGATAGAAATAAGATGGAAGAAATCAGACAGAAATAGTGTTTTATATATAATTGTTAGTTTACTTAATTCCACATCCAATTCTTTGTGTGTGCATTTGCACACATATTCACAGGTATGCACAGGAGTGCATCGGTATTTGTTTCTTCCTGTAAGAAAGCCTACCAGCTCAGGCTAGTAACCCATTAGTACCCAATCCTCCATTGTGGTGGGAGTACCTGAAGGTCCATTGCATCTTCAAGCACATATGTACGTATGCCTGTATGTTTCCGTTTCTGCAGGACTGACTAGGGATAGGCAAGGAGAAGCTGCCTTAGCACATCCAAAGGCAACCTCATTCCCACTGCTTAGCAGCTATTGTCCTGCTGTGTTTGACCTCCTTGTTCTAAAGACTACATCTTGTTACCCTTTGCACTTCTTTGGCTAGGACTGTAATATTGCAGAGTTAGTCTCTCAGAAACTGGTCATTCCATGCTGAGCCATTCTTTGCCTTATTTAATAAGCTATGTTTTGCAATTAATATTTTTTTCCCTTTTACTTTTCTCAATTGACAAACAGCTCTTGAGAGAACACCTAATCTAGAGCCTCCGGTGGGGACTGCTTATCAAGTGCGAGCCTCCTGGCTGTGTAAAGGATTCACCTCTAAGTCCTTGTCTCAGAAGGAACCTCAACTCCTTTTATTCCTCTAAATTACCATAATTGTGTGTCTTGCACTTGTAACATTTTCATGTTAATGCTGTAATTTTCTCCTTTCTCTTTTTGGTTGAATTGGTTTCAAGGCCTTTTGAAGTGTTTCCTATTAAATAACCTGGGAGGATTTTTTTTTTTTATTTTATTTATTTTTTTTCCTTGAGGTACTAGTATTAGGTGATGGCTGAAGCATTTCTGGTGATAAATGTTTTTTGGTGTCACCTCTGAAATGCTGATAGTGGAAACTTGGTGTTTAAATGATCATTAAGAGTTAAGAATCTAAAGGAAAGACTTTCCAGTGTATAAAATTTGAAATAAGTCCATATCTTGTTAACACAATTAACACAATTTTGCTTTTCACTTTTATTAACTTTTCTGAGACCTTAATGAATTTATTTAGGGAATTTTATGAATAAATATTTAAGATTTGCATGAATCTTGGCTAGTAAAAATTATGTAAAGATGTTGAATTATGATCTGTTTAAAAAAAATAATAATGTCGTTTTCAGACGTGGCCCAAGTACAGCAGAAATACTTCCATTTAGTATCCAACTGCTTAGAGGGATTATTTAACTCAAATTCAGCAGTGCTAAAATCTCTCATCATAATTCATTATATAATAGGATTACCTTGAAAGAGAGCTAGATGGCACAGTTGGTCAATAGAGTAGGATACACTTGTAGAGGTCTAGGCTTAAATCTGACCCTGGGACACAAATGTACTATGGTTGCTGGTCTAAGTATAAATCCAAGTAGACGTTTGTTTGTATTCCATACACTTTGGCATTACTTCATGCAGCTGGCAGCCTGTTCAGCAAAGACCCAAAACTCAACTAGCAGTTTTGGACAGAGGTACATTGGCACAGCTGTTTGGAGAACCTGATTTAGCGTGTCTGAACTGTTCTTGGCTTTAACCAATGGAGGTAGTTTTTCACTTCCCTGACTGCTAAAATTTATCAAATTCAAAAAAAAAAATAATAAAAAAAAAAAAAAAAAAAAAAAAAAAAAGAAGAATAGTACCACTGGAATTCATCAGAGCTACTGTGTCTAGCTGTTATTCCTAATTATAATTGGGATAGAAAAACAGGCTTAAATAAAATTTAGTAATAACGCCCTGTATTGCAATATTCTAGTAGCCCAATTATCTCTCAAAATTAGGAAATATGAAAGAATAAAGTTCCAAAAACATCATTAACTTTGCAGCGTTTGGTGTTACAGGCCTGTTTTTTATTTCTTTATACACCTCTGCGAAGTAGTGGGAAATGCTCTGGAATGAAGATGGCAGCATTTCACACAGGTGTAAAGAAATGCGTAAGATGTAAGGAAATCTATGCTATTTTGTATTCTGTGAGAAGGGCAATGTATTAACTTACATATTTAAATAAGAAAAGAAGGGAAAAGCTTCTCTTTGGCTGGATGTTACAAAAAAGTCAGATTTTTGTTAGGGGAAGAATATGAAAAGCAAGTAGGTAGCACATTGCTTAGGGTGGCAGAAAGCCTGTTGTCACCTGGCAGTGTCTTTCACTGGCCTCTCTTTCTCGAGTGTAATTGATGTATAGCTGTGAGGACCTGGCTGCCTCTCTTTATTGTTTATTTCCAGCATTTCCAAAATCTGTCTTATTTTAAGACATTTGAACTGAAGGAATGACTGTGCACATTGATTTCAGGAGAATTGGTTCTGAGTTTTTAGGCTGCAATCTATAATTACAGCAATCAGTCAGGAAAGTCTATGTAACTGTATTAGACATAGTCTAATTATATTTTACTTATCTGCTGTTTCATTTAGTAGTTATTTCTGAATTGAATTGTGTATATTAAAACAAGGTACATCATCTAGAATAAAACAATCATATAAGCTAAGAGAACATTTATGAGAAATAATAACAATACCACATTTATTTTTCTGCTGAATGTAAAATGGTTTTACTTTTCCATGTTTCCATACAAATTAAATTTGCTATGTGGTAGCAGGATTTGTAAAACCAAATTTTTATTCTGACACTGTTTTTCATCTTCTATAGACTGATGTGTGAGCGCTATTTTTAGCAGATGTAGATTTAATGTTAAACTGACTCAAAATTTTTGTTTCTTTGTGTTATATGTTTGAATTTCTTGCCTTTAATTTTTAAGACAAAGGTTGTGTTGACATTTCCTACAGAGAAGAAATTGCAGTTTGCATGTCCTACCCAAAAGCAAAGGTAGCATATAATTGCAAAAGGAAGCAAAGCAAACTCAAGCTACATAGAAATCTTAAGTTCTTAATACTTTGGGAAATCAATTATTAGAACAGTTTGCTGAGTAAAACATTAAATCTTTCATCACTTCAGAGTTTTCAGGTATAATGGAGAAAAGGAATGGAGAAAAGGACTTAAGGAACTTAGGTATATATTTATTTGTTTTTAGAGTCTCTAAATACAAATAATAATGATAATAATCCTCAGAACCTCTCACAGC
Organism: Oxyura jamaicensis; assembly: GCF_011077185.1. Taxonomy (NCBI): domain Eukaryota; kingdom Metazoa; phylum Chordata; class Aves; order Anseriformes; family Anatidae; genus Oxyura; species Oxyura jamaicensis. The sequence goes on from NC_048893.1 coordinate 97,659,176, forward strand.
ATAGACTAATAAATATTTATTGTGCTAGAGGAAGAGCCAAAAAATGAATGTTACCTTATGGTAAGAGCAGTTACCAAGGAGCATGAGAAAACTGGACACCAACCCCCCTGATCCATCAAGTCACAATGCAGAGCACTCCTTTGGTAAGGCCTGCCCAGTTGTTGAACTGTCTTGTTCTCTCCGTGACCATGAGGAGCCATGAGTCCTGCTTGGTACTTCCCAGCCACCCAGAAAGGAAAACACCCAAATGCTATTGACCTGTTCACAGTACTTTCTGCTGTCTGGTTTAGGAGGCTTTCTTCTAGTCTACTGGCATATGTGGCTGCTGTTCTGAAACGATCATTTGATGTCCATTGATGTGTAACCTAAATGCTGTGTCTAAGCCACTAATACTTGGAAACATAGATGTTAAGTACTTTAACATTTCCACCATGGACTTTTTCTAAAGTATTTGAGCAAGCTCAGGCAGGAGGCCTGTGTTTTCATAAAGTTTGTTGAGTAAGTTATGTGGGTGAGATGACAGAGCCTTTTATCTTAAAAACAAGCACTACAAATATTGAAATATATGGTGCATAATGATATATATGTCACTTGTATGGCATATTGCAGAGGAAAAATTAATATTATTTCTTTTTAAAATTTGAAAATACAAGTAATAACCTCTTGAGTATCATTAACTCTCACATATTCTGCAGTTTCAGCTACAGTTACACAGAAAACTCAAACTGCACAAATCAAATACTGTTAGATTTAAAATGTGGAGCAGAGTCTCTGTTGTTGAAAAAGACCTGTGTATTAATATTTCACATTGCTTTAAGTGCAAAATGTGAGCTAGTTCTGACAGCTCTTGTACCATTATTTCTAATGCTTCCTATAAGGTAAGTCATCCAAGAGTGTATTTCAGAATGTTATGCATTGTGTCTGATTTTATATTTATTCTATAACCTAATGCAGTGTATCCTGTAATGACCTTGGCTGCTATGAATAAAAAACTCATTATCTGTGCTTAGGTGCCATTCAAACATATTGATGCCCTAGGAAATCTAGAAATTCTCTAGTATCAGTGAGAGTAAATTTGTAAAGCAACATGTTGTCTAAGAAAGATGAAAATCAAATCATTGAAATGACTGTCACCACTGAAAAAGGAAACAATACAAAATCAAAGATTATTATTAAAATTATTATATTGTAGGGTGGAAATTAGAAAATTCTAATTAAAAAAAAATCTAAAAATTTCCAAACCTGATATTAATGGAATCAGATATATTCTTGCCATTAAGCTTCTTAGAACTAGAGCAAATACTTCAGGAAAAAATGTCTTCCCTAGCAATGCTCTTCTCTGTACCACTTCATAATGGAAAAAGATTCTGGAGAGAAATGGGACATCCACTGTTACTAAAGAGTGTACCGTACAAATTCACTGGGCAAAGTTAAATTCCCATTTCCAGCTGAAGATCTACAGTTTATTTTTTTAGAAGATAAAATATAATTTGAAAATGCTCTTAGATCTAGGTGACATGAGATATAAAGTAAAAATGAAAATGTTCCTGAAATCCTATAAATTAGTTCAGCTAATAGAAAAATACAAACACACCTGTTGCTCTCCTGTTAACATTATCTGTATATTTAGTACAGACATATGTATTTATTGCTGACCTTTGAGAGCTGGTTAACAAATCTTTGCATTTTCTTCGCCTCTTTACAGATCTTGTGTGTGTGAATTCCTGGCCTGATGGATGCTCCTGACCACTGCTGGGGGAAAAAACAAACAAACAAACAAACAAAAAGAACTGAAAACATAAAGATCTTTTTGGAAAATACAAGGTAAAAAACTTCATATAAAAAGCAGTATTGATGTTCTGTATTGATGTTCTAAATTTAAATCAACAGAAATCTAAAAAAATGAAACAGTTTGTAAAACAGCTTGCTTGTTACTCATACTACAAAGCAATGAAGCATAACTAGGTTTGTATTCTCTTTTCTTTACCTGAACACCTCATGTTACAGGCAATGTGAAGCTTTTGGAAGCAACAGAAATACTATTACTTTATGTAATGTAGAAAGTCTCACAGGGTGTCTGGAAAAGTACAAACACATGCAAAAATAGTAATCCTCAAAACTTCATGCATTTGATTTCAGATGAAAGCTCTAAAAGTAGAAAAAATTCAACTCCTTTCCCCTACTTGCACACTTTGTATTACTGTATGAAAATCTGTGAACATTTAGGCTTTGACTTAGAGCAACCCTACTTTTATGTGCTGCTATCTTTGAGATTTTGCTGGAATACACATTTATTATTTCCCAAGTGTTTGTGTTTCACATGTCTAATGTATATGCAACACAGGAACATTGGAAAAGTCACTATGTTCTATGTTAGAAAGTCATAAACAATTGGGGCTGCTTTTTTATTATTATTATTTATTGGGAAAAAAAGGATATATTTAATATTTTAGCTGGCATTTGGTATGTAGGAAATCCAGACATGGATCTGGTTATCTATATATTCCTTAGACCCAATACAATTCATGATGTATAAGCACTGTGAAGTATAAATTATTAAAAATGTTTCAAATACAAGTTTACAGTAACGGGAGTTATGCAGATTTTTAGAAAATGTAGCCCTTGACTATTATAAATTTAGTTTTACTGATTCTGAATGTTGAACCCTTGTGTTTTCTTGCAAAATAACATAAATATTAGCAGATCAGTGGCTTACATAGCACGTGGTTCATCTGGGAACATGGGAAAATAAGGAGATGATGTTGATCAGAGACTGCATGTCTGTGAGGTCTCTTCATGTGGCAGAGAGTATGTACTGCATTAGAGAATGCTAATAGACAGACCATGACATTCCCTCATCCCATTAAAACTGAAGGAGCATCAGGATTTGCCATCTGGCTCTCCATGTGCACCACTTTTGTCAAATTCACTCTTTTCCCTGTTTTTTCATCCTCCTTTTTTTCCTTGGTTTTGTTGCTACCACCACCAGCCCTTTATCCTTCCTCCCTTTGGAACAGAAATCTTCAATTTAGCTAGAGATGCTTTTCTCCCGTCTGCTTCTGCCTGCCCACAGATGCTAATAACAGCTCCTTCTTAGGCTGATGACTGGTCTCTATAGCAATCAGGCAGCAGAAGCACTCAGTACTGAAAAACGAGCAGATCTTGGTAGCAGCTTCACGATTTTTCATCTTCCATTTCTCTGCAGTAGTTACCACTTGTCTTCACCTCTGCAGAAGTCTGTAAATGTGCTGATACTCATGCGGTGGAATAGGCCAAGTAGTGGGAAACAGCTGTATGTGGATTAGTTACCTAAATGAGTAAACTGAATTAAAATTTACTTAATTTTACTACATTTTGTGAAAAAGCTTATGAAATATAAATAAATATTCTGCCACTGTTCAATATATCTAAAATGCCTAATGAAAATGATACGCATACAAAGATTGACTGCTTTCATGTTAATTGTAGATTACTGAAATGATGAATAAAATTCTTCCCTGTGTATTTTGGGTGAAAATCCAATAAATATTCTAATTCATAAGGGAACATATTCTCAGTCTGGTTGAAGATGGAAATATTTAATTTTCTATGCAAGAATGTCTATGTAATACCACAGAGAAAAGGTGAATGAGTAGTGTTTGTTTTTATTGCAAAGGCAAAATTTGGATACTGTATGCTCTGCAGGAAAATCAAATAAGATGTTCTGTCAGGAAGATAAAAAATAAATAGCATTAGTTCTCTAGGCTGATTCTAAGCTATCAAAAATATGTCCAGTCTAACATAGATGGCATTTAGTTACAGCACAGATTAATATTTGGCAATATTCTGCAGAGACTGAAAGGATGGCTTTTGTTTTACCAGACACTTGAAGACATGATATTCTAAATGTTTCCTTTGTTTGGCATCAAAAAGTATTATGATCATTTTGCTAAATAGCATGCAACCAAAACTGTCAGGGGATGTACTGTACTGACAGCCTTTGAGTTAGAAGATTAGATTTGAATGAACAAAACTTCAGGTAATTCTCTAGGTCTTTCAATCAAATATAGGACAGATGTGTTATAAATAGTGTTATACATAACATAGTAAGTGAATTTGAAGGTTTTCAATAAGGTCAGAGCAAAACCTATTCTGGGGGCAATTGGCAGGTGGCAGCAAGTAGAGTATAAGTTAAACCCCAAAGTAATTTTTCAAGGCAGAAACAACTGTGATTTAGATTTAGTACTGAATGGACAGTCTTTTTGAGGCAGTTGAATTAAAAAGCAGCAGCAAGTGTGAATTTTCGTAAACCAGAGAGAAAGTCGCTTTGATTGTTTCTTCACAGTGCCTTCATTGGTCTGGTCAATGGGTGCCAGAAAAGGAGATACTGTCCTTTATGAATTGATATTCACTATATTGGCATGACACACTTGTGGGGACCCCTGTGTAAAGGTACCAGAATAATTTATTCCTCATCATTTTGGGAATAACTTTATCTATTTGACAAGGACTTGTGCAGATTGTTTGCATCTCTTCTGGGAGACTTGTTTGCTGTGGAGAAGTTCATTTGGTGCAGTGGTGATCAGGTGTAAGAGAGATACTGAGCGAAGCAGACTTCTGTCAGACTCTGGGGTATGAGAGATTAATAAACAAGGCAGGTTTTGCTATATTATTTTCACCAACTTAGGTAAAGCAAGGTGACTTTTCAACGTAGACAAGAACTCCAAGTATTCTGGCTGTGCAGCTGATAGCTCAGTGGTGTCTTCCTCCTGGCTAGCTCAACCCTGTGCATATTCTCAGCACTGACTCCAAGTCAGCAAAGAGTTGGAGGACGTGAGAAATAGACTGTCTGTACTCTTAAGTTTAAAAGCATATGACTAAAGTGTCTGTTGAATGAAGGCTTACCTGACAGCACCGAGCCTGGTACAGAAAGTTACCTGACTTTGCAAACAAATGCAGAATGGTAGTGTTGTATAAGCTGCATGAAATGCAACATCAGCAAAACAATGGAAGAAATGGTTCTTGAAAATACCAGCAGGGCATGAATGAGAGAGAATATGCAGTTGGAAGGAAAATATTAAGTCAGACAAATTGTGCATGAGAATCTTAGCATTCATTTAACGAGAAAGTAACTTTCTGGTTGATAAGAATGAAAAGAATATCTTGACAACATGAACAGATTATGACTGATGCACTTTGTTAAGAAGTAAAGTCTGAAACCACAACCTTTTTATATTAGTAAATCATTCATTTTCATGCTGTGCACATCTCAATACCAAATGGTTGCACCTAAAAATGTACGTCATTCTTTTATTCTAACTAAATGACAGCTAGAAGTGAAGAAAGGACTGATTATAATACAAAGGATCTTTTCTGTCTTCAGGGAGTATCTTTTTTGCGACACACAGGAAATACCAGAAGAAGATCTGTGAAAGAAAGATGACTGATTTTCTTCTGTAATTAGGGAAAAGCCAGGCACCAGCTTCTCAATAGAACAAAACTTGGTGTTCTGTTCTGATAAACCCAGGGAAGCAAAGGAATGAAGAGGAAAGCTAACGTTCCAGTATTCTAAGTTAAATCTTTCAGGACATACCAATGATACTACTTTTGACATATATATGCATAAATTCTACTGACTAGAGCTGCGGTTTGGTTTTCAAAGTCAGCAGAGTTGGAAGAACATCCTTAATATTTTTTCATTCCATGCCTCATGATAGATATTCAGTAATATTTCTTTTGGAAAATACTCTTATCTCCCTTTATAATACCTGTTGTTTACAAGCTATTAAAAGATCTATTGAAAATTTCTCTTGTGTGTCTATGATCCAAAGCTACAGTTAACTGTAGATAATTTATTTAGCTGTACACTTGCACAGACAGTCCAAAATATGGAGTTACAGGCAGGTTGTTGAATTATTAATCTCTTTTTGCTTTTTCCATAGAAGCAATGTCAGTCAATTTTAATAAACCATCTCTGGATAGCCATCTTTAGAAGCTTAAGAGTAGAACCAGAAAGTTTATAACATGCAGAACTTTGTTTTCCACCATGATCTTCTAACTTTAATTATAATTATATTTAATAATATTTAGCATAGCTTGTGGCTCTCAAACTTACTTGTTTTGATCTCCGCTATTGTTTTTCTACTTTGAAATAGAAGTATAAACCAGAGAACATATCTCAGACTTTGGGATCTAACGTTTTACGCTCTAAAGCTGATTTTGTAAGACTGCCAGAAGGATTAGTTGTTGCTGTTCAATATACACTATTTCTGAATATGCAAAATTATTTTTTAATATCTTCCAGTAATACATTATATCTGAAAAAATATATATCTCAGATAAAAAATCTTAAATTGTTCACTTTGTCAGTAAGCATTCCTGAATTGTAAATCAGTGATAACAGAAAATTCCAGTCTTCTCACTTTTCTCTAATCAGTATTAAAGTTTGTTTTTATTATGTGTTCACCTCTTTTTCTCTTCTTGAAAGTGATGAAGTGCATCTCAGTATATTCTAGAGAGACATTGCCTCTTCATATTCTCCTCTCACCTTTGTGTGACATCCTTGTGCTTCAAGTTTTCTTTGCACCTCTTTGTTAGTACTTTCAAAGCTTTTGACTGTTGAGTTGGGCAACTTGGTACTTCTACCTTGGGGAATAGCACATGGGTTTTACAATAGAGTTATAATAACTCATCTTTTCTCAGTTCAAAAGCCCACCTGAAGAGAAATCCATTTGGGTCAGTCTGAAGACAATATTTTTCAGGATTTTTTAAATTCCTTCTGGATGTTTAAGGGAAGTGTAAAATTACATGCATGAGATACATGCATTACGTGCATTTAGGAGACTCTCACAAAGTCCATCTAGTGTTGGAACTGATTTTTGTATTCTACCATCTAATTACATGATTGAAGCACTCTCCTGGAAGGTGGCACAGCTGTTCCATCCAGTTTTTGCTGTAGTATATTCTTAAGCATTTTATACAAAATAAAATTTCTTCAAGGGATGGCCTGCTATCTCAAACATTTAGGGCATCTTTTGAATAAGTAAAAGATTACTTGTGTACCATAATTTTGAAGAAAGCCGAAGAAGAGCAAGACTAGAACTCACATGAGTATCCTAGCCACAGCACTCATGTACAGTGAGGGACAGAAAAACAAACATGAAGGAGATGCAAGTGAGAGAAGGTTGCCACCTAAATTTTGCCTCATTACTTCAAAATTTGAATTTTTTCTTCAAAAAAAAATAAAATAAACCTAACATTTGTTTTCTGCTGAAAATACTTGAATTTGGCATAGTTTTGCTAAAGCATTTTTCAACAAAAATTATTAACCAAAGTATGTTTCATCAATCTAGTCTGGATTACTGTAAATTGCCTAATTTGTTAATATGTGTTTATTACTATATAAATATGCTCAAAAAGAAGCTAGGGCTTTCTCAGATGTTTAACACAAGTTGTATATTTTATCAATATTTCATAATAAAATAAATCAAGTGTCCATACAGGTGTACAGGGGAGATAACTGCATATCCTCTTGCTTTGTCACACTCAGATGGCAAATATTGTATGCCATAAAAATGCTCTTGTACATCTGCAATATTTTCTTTATAACAAGAAGATAAATGAATGGTTTTGAGTATAGTTGAAAGAACAAGTGTGTTGTAGTATTGCTTTATGATCTGTCCTCTATGTAATACACTCTTGACCTTTCAAGGAACTGCTTTCTTCTTTCAAATGTAGTTTCTTTTTTATGAGTCTAGATATCTATGGGTCAGGGAGGAGAGCAGTGGAGTATTGTAGTAAATTGACCAGTATACAATAATGCCACTGTCCCCACAATTGAATCAGAGTTGTGCAACGTATTCCCTGTACTAAAATAGCTGAAGAAGACTTGGTTATGATTCAGGTGGCAGAGATGTGTATTTCCACAGCTGTATTGTTCCAAGGTTAAATTCTAGCTGCTCTTTTTCCAAGTGTACGTCGTGATAACAATAAATATTAAAGCACACAAATGACCACACAATGACCAAATTTATCACTGTACTTTTTTCTGCTATTTGTAAAGCCAACAGATTCTTTTCATTCTTTTTCACTATCTTTAATTTGTGATGATTTGCTTGACTCTTGTTCATATATACCAAGTTATTCATATTTAACTTCTAATATGGGACTGTCATTCTGTGTGGAAAGACTCCACTAGCGCACACACACACACACACACACAAAGAAAAAAAAAAAAACACTGAATCTTCTGCCTGAGTGTACCTCTCTTCTTAAAACCATTTCCATGAGAATGCAAAAAGATCAAAATACAAGACTATTTTAGTAGATTTTGTCAATGTTTTCTTCTCTTGTTTGCTTAGAAAAGTGAAAGTTTTGCAATGGAAATGTGAGATGATAGAGGTGGCAATGACTTCTACTGAAATAACACGGTCTTCAGAAAGAAAGGGTGGCATTACTTTGGTAGTCTTTGGAAACTTCTGCTACCTAGGGTTCTGTTGGTTCATTGCCATATTAGTATTGACATCAGTGTTTTATTTGTCATTCTGTAGAGTTTTCTAAACGGTAATCTGGAAAAAAGTCTCAAAGGAGTTTATCCTTGGATTTATGAGCTGAGAATTAGAGGGAATTTTGGATTAATATTAGAGGAAACAGTTATTCTGGCTAGGAAAATACAGCTGTTGCATTTGAAGGCTTCCGTTTTTCTTTTCTTTATTCAGCAGCATTGGAAGATAGGTCTTGTTTCTGATGTTGAATTACTCTAACTGATGGAAGCTAATTTCCTTTAAGTAAACATTAGAAAAGGTGGTCTGATAAGCATTTATTATTTTCCTTGAGTGCTAAGCATGATTTATATATGATTTTATTATTATTATTATTACTTTTTATCTGGTAGCTTGTTGCCCTTAAGTTGTGTAAAGTTGCAAATGAGAATATTGATTGTGATATTGATCAGCTCAGTGATGGTGCTGAGACATCACTATATTAATTAGAAGGTCCTAAACTTAGTTAATAACCTTTCATTTCTTCCTCTTGTTATACTACTTTCTCAGAGCTGTATGCTATACATGAATAAAAGTATATTGTGCTTAGTGGTATCCATGTCTGGGCATAAACGCTAAGGACAAATGAAAGAATGCAAGTCCTCATCCATTTAAGTGAGGAGTTGTGTTTTTTTGTTTGTTTGTTTTCCCTCCATAAATTTCAAATGCAGTTTTCTTTGTAAAAAATGAAATATATAGAAACAGAGAAAGAATGAGAAGAGAAAGTCATATTACACTAAGTCTTTAATTTTTACAAATTAATTGTTTTGGTTTTTATATCTATTGCATTCAAATACTTAGTCCTTACGGGTCTCTAATGCTTGGGCAGTACTAGCAAAGAAGGCCGCTGGTTAGCTGGTAGATAATGCCAACAAAAAGAAGGGAAGGGAAGGGAAGAGAAGAGAAGAGGAAAAGGAAAAGGAAAAAAATAAAAGACAAAAGGGAAGGAAAGGAAAGGAAGGGAAAGGAAAGGAAAGGAAAGGAAAGGAAAGGAAAGGAAAGGAAAGG
>NC_048893.1:97668712-97733759 GCF_011077185.1 Oxyura jamaicensis
GGAAAGGAAAGGAAAGGAAAGGAAAGGAAAGGAAAGGAAAGGAAAGGAAAGGAAAGGAAAGGAAAGGAAAGGAAAGGAAAGGAAAGGAAAGGAAAGGAAAGGAAAGGAAAAAGTGTTGCATCGGTATTATGTAAGTCCATCAAGAAAACATTTTTTTCTTGTTAATGTAGTTGTTACTGGTATAGCATCAGGCATTGGAGCCATTATCAGTATAAAAACAATACCTTAATAGACATCTATGCTAGCCAAAATGTTTTCTGTTGCTGTAACCTAAGGTTTCCTATGCCCATAAACATTACCACTGTAGCTGGTATAGTTAAATTTGCACATCTTTACTCTGCCTAGTTGGGATACACATACACAGTCATTTTAAAAGTTTGTACTGCTCTATCCCATTCAGGAGGACATATAGGCTATATTGCTATGGCGTACCTTTGCAAAGCTTAGCTAAATTCAGGTTAGCAGATGTGCTAGCATAGTTATTTTAGAGAACAGTTGTATTCTGTGTGAAATTTTAAGTGGCAGAAAGATTACACAGAACTGTATGGATCAGTGCAGTCACTGGAATATAACAGCGTTTTCCTACTTGTATTAGCTGAACATGAAATCCAAGTTTTTCTTTCTGCCTTCGTTTGCCCCACTCAGTGTGCTGATACTGACCCATGTCCATCTGCCAACATACCATGGAACAGTTTAATAGCCGGGCACACAGAAGAAAGGGGAACAAAGTTTTTATTTCATGAAAATGTATTCAGTGACTGAATTACAAATAGGAGCTGTCATAGGAGAAGGAAGATAATTTCTGAAACATTTTAAAATCACATGTAGAAAAACACTGTGCTCTGGAACTGAATGTCACTTTCGTTTTGGCTATTTTGATGGCTCCTCCAGTTGAGAAAGTTCAGAATTCCTGTCGTGTCAGAGAACTGATTTTTCCTGTTTTCTTTTAGGTTCACTTGTCCCAGCGTGTCCAGTTGAATCATTCAAATTTGTGTTGAAACCTAACAGACAAGCGACAGGAAGTTTATGAGCCTCAGGGAGACTTGTCCTAGCAATTCTTAGGCAGTGTGAGCAGCTCACTGTACCTTTAGGTCACATTATTTATTGATTTTATTTAAAATGTTGTTCCATAGAAATAACCTCACAAGGTGCACAATAGATTTTCTTAGGGCTTGAATCAGCATCAGTATGATGCAAATCAAAATGATACAACAGCAGTATGTCATCACACAGTGAAGTTATTAATATAAAAAAATCTTTTTAAAGAAACTTAAGTGTGTAGTGTTTGAAAACCAAACTGTGGATGAATTACTGCTTTTATTCCTGCTTAAGAGAAAGACAGGAGTGCCACTCTGCCATGGGCAGTAGCTTCAGGCAGAGATGAGAATTAAAAACCTGGAGAATTACTTGCTTTTGAATCCTCATGATTGTGGGCTTCAGGAATAAGAGTCAATGCCTCTGAATGTCATGAAAAATAATATTAAATATTTCTCTGATTTAGAATTGACACCTTTATAGGGTCCTCTCCTGATGTGAGGTAGGCTGGGTGGGGGGTCTGTGGGTCAAACACAGTTATGGCTTTAGGTTGATGGGAAAAGGAATAGCCACTAGCAGAAAGACAGTAACTAAAAATAAACATATTGAATTGCATTCTTGCTTTGTTATTGAGCTTGAGGAGGGCATGTAGTAGAGTTGTAACACCTTAGCCTGGAGCAGTGATGGATTCATGTAAAGTTTACATTTCTTGTAATTTCCAGAGAGAAGCAATCTCAATTAGGACACAGTCTTTTAAGCACTGATTTTATGTATCAACCCAGTATTTGCAAATGAGTACCATAACAATAGGTCAAAGTGTTGATACAACACTAGTGTAAATCTTACCATAAATTAGTTGGGTTTGGGTGGCTGTCTAGTTTTCTTTTGTTATGATTTTTGCAATGCCATATTTTGGTCCTGGTTGGAAATTCTATTTACTCGTGGGTTGGGTTTTAGTTTGTTCGTTTGTTTTGCTTCATTGTTGTTTGTTTGTTTTTGCAAGTTTCCTGTACTGAGAAAAAAAAAAACTACTGTGGCTAAGATGATAAATACTTCTTTTTTACCAGCTCAAAAAAACAGTTTAAAAAGCAGTTTAGAGCACATATACAGCATGTTGCTGTCCTAAGTATGATCAGACATTGAAAACTGTAGAGCTAGTTTTAGAACTGAGGAAAATTCTCCTTAGAAACTGTTCTTAGTAAGCTGAATACATTATACATTTAAAAATATGTATATACATGAACATATAATTGAGATAGGTGTACAGGTGGTATGCTTCAAGAAAGAGTTAGAAAAAGAGATTAAGGTTAAATGTGTATTTAAAAGTGGGGTTTTAGAAATGGTTGCTTTTCTTACATTCAAATTCAGGTGTTTTGTGAAGTTAAATAGGATTCAGTTGTTTGAGGATTACTTTGTGTATTACTTGGATTTAAATCACAGGGCATTTCAGATCAGCTACTGTGTTCAAAACAGCTGCTGTTAAAGGATTTATAGAAGATATCGCTTCCAGGGTATTAGTATAGCAGGTCGTTTTCTAGCTGAATTTGAAGTGGAATGCAAATTTTATATTGTCCTTGTCAAATGTATATCTTTGGTTTTTTGATCAGTCTTGATCTGCTGTTTAAAGGTATTTACTAGTTCAAAAATTTTGGCAATGTTAGAATATTTAAAACAGAGGGACATAAGAGTTAAATGGTGTGAAACCATGTTCTCTGTGTAATATAATTGTAAAGGAGGAAAAATGTCTCTAGAGTGAAAAAAGTACCCAGAATCATCCATTCAGTGCTTTAGATCCCAAGGAAATCCATAGATGATACTTCACTGAGGGTATTGTTAATGTCTTGGGTTAGCATTATGTAGCATTTTTCCAACGAGATGAAAGGAACATAGCATATTTTTGAGGGGAAAAAGAGAAGATTTTGTTAAGCTTTTTAAGCAAAATTAAAAAAAAAAAAAAGGAAAAAAAAAAAAGAAAGAAATATGCATACAGTATTTCACCCACAAACAGATGGCCAAACATAACAAATCAATAGTATGTAAATAACAGTGTTAAGAAGATCTGTTGCAATGCATGAAAAATAACTTGCTTTTTGGCTGCTACCTTCATACAGACTGAACCTTCACAGAGGAGAGTAGGATATAGGGGTTTTTGTTGTTGTTATTGTTGTTTTGTTTTGTTTTTTCCTTCAGAGACAGATGTCGCGGCTCAAAGTTGCCACTTTCATTTACAGGTCCACTTTTATAAACTGCAGAACCAACAGATGCACTTTAAACCTTAAAAACATGGTGGCTAGGAAACACATAGTGCTGAAAGGTCTGAAAGCCGGAAGCAGCACAAGGAAGTGCTGCTCTGTTTTCACGAGAGCTGTGAATTCCCTGCAGTTATACAAGTCCACAGCAGTGAAGTTATGACAATGACTCCTGACAATGTGAGCAGAATTATTTCAGGAACCAGTCTGTGGAATACTGAACTAATTGTTGTGTGATGGCGAATCATTACAAAACTGGTACAAATGTGTTTTCCTATTTAAATCCACAGGAAAAACATCAGTCGAGATTGCATCATAGTGTGACATTCCTGGATGTATATTTAGTTCAGTTCTTTCAAGACCTCCAGTGATTTTTCAGGTGTGTTGCAAATACAGTAATTAGTATTTTAAGAAATACTTTTCCCCTAAACTATGTTCATTCAAGTGACAGTAATGGAGTATCTGGTCATAATACTAAAACAGGATTATGCAAGTGACTTGACTTGTGACCTTAGGTTATTAACTCTATACCTCTCTCTGACCAACGTCTCTCTATGGAGTATAAATGTTGATGTTTTACTTATCTCCTTTAGTAAAGTTTTTTTTGAGTTCCTTGGATAAGGGACTGTTGTTTAGACTTGTTTGTATACAGCATTGGACAAAAAATACAAAATACAAAATGGGCATAGAAAGCTCAGCTTTAAACAGTTTCTGCTGCCTGTTATTTAAGAGGAATCAGAAGAAAGTACTACATTCTTCTGAAAATAATAAGATATAGAGAGTGTTGACAATTTATACACTTTTTAATTAGGATTTTTAAAATGTTTTAACAAGTTACACTTTGAGAAATCTGGTAGTCTAAAAAGATTGCCTTTTGTGCAAATGATATGAAAAAGTTTTTGAATGTTACATAAAATCAAACTTAGTAAAATAGTAAACATTTCTGATAAAAAGAATGTTTTGATTTTTTCCCTATTGTTCTTTGCTACTAACGTATTGAGATTTTCTGAGGGTCTTGACTATTATTCCTGCTCTTTATCAGGATCAGATAAAGTATTTTCTACTTTGAGATTTCTGTAAAGAACTACTTGTAATACGTCTTTTCCCAAAGTTGAGTAAAATAGCCCAATATTTGTGCATCTCACCATTTTAAAAGTATATTTTGTCTGACATTATACATCTTAAAATCATGTGAATCAATGTGTGGAAATACACTTTGGGGGTTTTTCATTAAATATTGCCATGTCTTTTAAAAGGCAAATTTCTGGCTTAATTTGAAGTTACGTGGTTATGTCAATGATGTAAGAGCAAAATCATGTCTGGAATATTGTAAGCAACCCAAACACTCCTAAACTTGAACATTGAGAAAACAGGTCATTTAAGATGCTTAAACAATCTTTATTTTATTCTGTTGTTGTAGGATGGGGAGTAGGAAAGATAGGAAGGATTTTAAATGTCTTTAAGACAAAGTAAGAGAAAAACATATTTTTCCTGCATTTCATAAAATTGTATCATTCATACTTTTTATTGTACAGATTAAGTTTGTTTAGATGCTATAAATTTATTAAGCTGGACCAGTATTTTAAAAATTCACAGGAAAAGAAAATGGGTACTTTTGGACAGACCACAGAAAAAATGATAATCTCTAACCATGCCAAGGTGGCTGATTTCTGTGTGGAATGCTGGCTCCTGAAATTGTAACAAAATTTTCCTTATGTTTCCCTCCTCCTCCTTTTCCTTAGGCATCAAGCTGTCTTTCAGAGAATGTAATGCCTTCTGAAATTGCTATTCTATCAACGTTGCCTCTCTTAATCCCAAACCATTTCATCATGGAAATACAGTGGAAGTACGTCGGTAAGTAGCCATTAAAAGGTGTACCCGAGTTTCCAATGTAAACAGAAGAGAAATACAATGAGTACATTGTTTTGAAATAGGCAGTGAAGTACTCTTTCAAATTTGTCAACTTAATATTTCAGAACAAATCATGAAGCCATAGCAAATACATTTATACTGTTTTCTCAGTTGTGATACCACATAGCTTCATTGTTAAATTTGATTCAATTTCTTTACTTAGTTCCTTCAACTCTGATCTGGCTTTGGGTGAGACTTTCCCTTGTTTACATTATCTTTTCACACTTTACCAGTCTTCCTCATAAAGAGTTGAAAATGTGTTACAGATCATTAGTATGGTTAATCTCAAAAGTACTTGTGCAATGAGCATTACTATCTCTAGCAGGATGAACCATTTTCCCCTGTACGTTATGAAATCATAGTAGCAAACTCAGAATTCCGGTGCTACCAGATGCTTTTGTATTGCCTGTCTGTTTGACTTTACTGTGTGAAACTTAAATTAACTCCAACATGACCACAGTGCAGTAGCAGAAATTGTTTTGCCCAAAAGAGTGCAATTGTCTGGGTTCATGAGTAGGGTGTTGGCTGTTTGCTTAAAAAGAACAAAGCTGGTAGAGGAAAATTGAATTAATAGCATAAGCATCAGTACAACAGTTTCATATTGAAAATAACTGATAATATTTACATTTAAAGTGCAAAGTTTGGCAAATACAATAGCAGTCTGGATACATTAATTTTATATGAAGAAAAACAGAGCAACATTTTAATTTATTACTTGGACAATTTAATAAGGAACATTTTCTGGTGACAAGCTGGTTAATAAGAGCAGGCAGTCAGAACTGAATGTGCTTAGAGAGCAAATAGTAGTTTTTAATCTTATATGTTCAATTATAAATTCTGTTTTTCTGCACCTGGGAAAACAAGAAGGCATCCAGTTGCTATTGTGAAATATTCCCTCTCCCTCCTTTTCCCCTCCCCCTTTTTTTAGCGTTACTTGATCACTTTCCTATTGTAGGATCAACTTACAGTTTGCTCAGCTCTAAATTAGGGGAGCAGTTTGGGTTTTTGTTTTGTTTTGTTTTCTTACCAGATTTGGATTTCTGGATTGTCTTCTTGTGGTGCTGACTCTTTGTATTCATCTGTGGCCTGATACATGACTTCTCAAGATTATGATCTTTCATAAGGAAATACCTACACTAACAAATGGCTGACCTCTAAAAACATAGCTTAATATCAAACTCTGCATGTTAAGAAAAAGCAATTTATGATGTTAGTTATATTACCAATGAATACCAATATGGAGTGGAAAAATGTCATAGGAAAATCTTAGGGATGAACTTGCTAAAAATGCTGCTTACTCTAAATGAATAATGGTTCTTACATATCAGTACTGATATTGTTATTGCAATAGTCTATAAGATTAATTTTCCCGATGAGTTACTATTTCGAGTTTTCCTTACTTAGAAGCTGATTTAATGTTTTCCTGGAAAGGCATGTTTTTCAGCTATTAGCAGTTCTTTTCCATCTGAATTACAATAACATCCACAATGCAAGTGGCACATTCCAAGCATAAAATGATACATCGTTTGCTCAGAGAGTTTATGATCCATATTACTGAATCAGTGGAGTTATGCCAGGTTATGCCATCTGAAGATTTGGCCCTCACTAGTACACAATATTCTGTTTTCAAGGACCATTACTCAAATAGAATAACCTCATCATGCTGAAGGCCAAATGTCTGCTGCACCAAACTTCAGTACAGGAATTTCTTTTCTGTAATTGTTGTGATAGAAAACAAAGGTGCAGCAGGTAGTTGAGTAGTATAAAATTTATTTGAGATTTCTTCTTCTCATTTCTAGAAGATATTCCGTAAGGTCCTGTGGAAGTAAGACAAGTGGCTTTCAAAATGGAGGATGATTTTGTTTGTTTGGAATGCTTGTGTTAGTATTTCTAATTTTACTGATCCCAGTTTTGATGCCATTGTTAAATAACACTAATGGCTAAGTTTTGATCGGCCAGAATTTAAATACTGACATGTAAGCACCCAGGTACCTCTGGCTGTCTATGGCACCCTAACGCCTGCTCTGTGATAACTGTGTGGTTAAGATTGTGTCATTTGTTTTACTAATATTACTAGAAAAAATGCATAAATGAGGGAATGGCGGAGTACTTAGAATAAAGTTAAAATAGAGGCTATATGAACTACGCTTGGCATTGCTAAGTCTAAACAACACAGAAAGATTTCTCCAGTTTTCTTTTATATTGCTTTAACGCACACGGTGGCAGTAAAAGAGATAACGAAGTACATTTTTGGTGACTTAGCACTCACAAAGATTCCAATGAGCAAAGATTTTGTGGATAAAAAAGATTTTCTGGGGGTTTAAAATGAATGAAAAGTGTTACACTTGATAATGATATGGGCTAGCTGAAAGTAGTATAATACAGAGTAAATTCTACTGCTTCTATCTATGGATAAAAATAGATTTGAATGTAAAAGGTTATTACTTATATAGAGATTATTATTACCTATATACATTCACAAGGTTAGACATGACCTAAAATCCCAGTTTTAGAGCTGACCTAAAAAATCCTGTGGTTTCTGAAACATAGGGCTAATGGTGGCAGTCATTCTCAGTCAGGGGAGAGCTCAGGTGACCAGCTGTGCTTGGTGCCTGCCCTTTCCATCCACTCCAACAGTACTCATGCCTCACTCAAGAAACTTGCTCAAATCTTGCAGGCATTCAGCCTGTGCACTCAAGTCATTTCATTGCCTCATGCCAGGCCACATTATTGCAACTTAAAAAGTTCATTAAAACTAATCCACAGAGTTGCAATCTGCCTTGCTGTGGGTGCTACTAAAACACTACAGCCATCATTTACCAGATAGGCAGTCAAATATGTTGAGCCCAGGAGAATGTGCATGGAAGAATGTGCATGTGTTCAGGCTGTGCATGTGAAAAACTTCATGGAACGTTTTTTTTTTTCCCTATTTTATTGGGAGAGAGATGTTCTTTGAGATCATTTTAGTAAATCAGATATAGGCAAATACTTTGGGGGTATTTAAGGTGAATTAATGGATGGTTTATAAGATTTTCAATTTTATTTTAATTTAGTCTTCATTATACTTATCATATGTGTACTAGATGTTTGGTGGCTGTGTTACCTAAATAAGTGGTTAAGAATATACTGAATATTGTAAGTTCATTTTAAAGCTATCTGATACTCTGATAACAAAATTCCTAAGATGCCTTTGGTAGATATGAGATGAGAAAATAAAATGGATATTTTTAGGGGAGCTTAACCCAACTGGCAGTAACTTGAGATGGAGTAAGTTGTTCATCTGTATCTCCTATCACACTTACTCTGTTGCCAGGATGTCAGCTGGTTAAAGTGCAAAGTGAAAATATAGTTCCCTGATACTGCAATGACAGTATAAGTAGTTTCTTCCTGTGACTGTATCTTCCATTGCTGAGTCCCTGAAAATTGCTTGTGAGGTGTGAAGTGCATCAAATCAGATCAGGAATTTGATAGATTTAAAAAAAAATAAGTTGAGGAGGGAAAAGTTTTATTTTTAATATTTTTTTGTTCCCTGGCATGGTCCCACAGCCCTGACACTGGCTGTGTGCGTGCAGCACAGTGCAGAACAGGGTGAGGAAGGAGCGAGCATTGGCGAGGGGCAGGAACAGAAGGCAATGAACACATCTGGTGTTGAACTGTGTGCTGGACACTGAGCATCTGAGGTCAGGAGTGCCATCAGAAGAGCGATACAAGGTTTGGGAGACAATAGGTTGGCAGGTGCAATTAGAAAAGCCAGTAAGGGCTAGGGACCAGTCATATAAACTACCTTATCAAAGTACCTGAAACCTGTTGTATGAACGTGATTTAAACTAATCCTCATAGGAAATTTAAAACTTGAAGTAGACACAGTTGGAACTAAATTTTCCAGTCTTTATTTCACAGCTAATTAAGTGTTATCAAGTTCTTTCTTTTGTTGCAAGAGCCCCCAAACAATTAGAGTAGAGCTCCAGTGAGCTAGAGCTTCTGTTTTTTGAGTGACTTTT
This sequence comes from Oxyura jamaicensis, assembly GCF_011077185.1. Classification (NCBI taxonomy): domain Eukaryota; kingdom Metazoa; phylum Chordata; class Aves; order Anseriformes; family Anatidae; genus Oxyura; species Oxyura jamaicensis. Next base: position 97,677,909 of record NC_048893.1, read on the forward strand.
TCCCTGAAGTTGCAACTTCCTTTGATAGAGTTGGTCCAATTGATACAGATTTTGTGTCACTACTAAGACATCTTTACAGTGCCTTGTATTGTTGGATTTTATTTTTTTTTTCACAAAAATATGTGTGGACTTGTTAATTTGTGAATCGTTTACAAACCTGTTGCTGACTACTTCAGAAGTACTAGCAAATATCCCATCGTTCAGATAAATAGTTGGAGATCAGTGCAGATACTGTACTATTCATGAATTTTGGCGTTGTTAACTACAGCACATGGTCTTATCTTTATAATGAATATCATTATTCACATTTAACTGGAGAATGGTAGTTCTTTGTGTTCACTCACCTGTATTCTTAGGGAAATACATGCCACTTGTAATTTCTTGTAAGTTGCTGTTGGAAATCAGGAGGAATACTTCTTTCCCTAGCATTTCACAACTGTTGCAATCTGTGCTCCAAAGTTATCTGTATGAGATGATTTATCTGTAAATTAGTATACTTGTGTGTCTGCATGTGTTTACATATATGTACTCATGCATCTTATATATATCTGCCATTATTACACTAATGTTGGTGAGCACAAAGAGGATTTTGGAATGTCTATGTCAGATTAATGCTTAAAACGCATAAGTCTTAAAATGTTTGAGCCAGATTAACTGTACCATATTGTTAGCTTGTAGCCATTTTGCACTTTGTTGCTGGTATTCAATTAAAACACTTAACTTGCCTGCTCATTGATCCCATGTATTTTTACAGAGCTGTGCTCACTTTTAAATTCAGTTTCCTTAGGGAGAATACAAATATTTTTCAATTTTGTTTTGTGAGCCATATGTTCAAGAGCCGCTACTACTTTGCTGTTTCAAATTTTGCCTTTTCCTGCCTTTACACTACTGCAGAAATTCACTAGTACAGTCTAAATACAGAACTGTAAATATAGTAACAAAAAGTTTCTAAAGCAATGTAATTTTATCAACTCATATTTAATTAGTTTTATCCTAATATCTCTTAGTGCTCAGCTCTTCCCTAAAAATGCATCCTTTTCTTTATGTTTTCTGAGTCATCTTTTACAAATGGATTCATTATTTTTATCTTAGCTCCAACATTTTTGTTTTGTTTTGTTTTTAAATGTTTCTGGACACCAGAAAAGAGTAAAAGACTCTTCATTATATGCTGGCTACTGTTTTCCTTATGTAAATTCAGTTTGGCTCCGTCATGTGTTCATGTACCCACTTTCATGACTGCTCCCCATTCGTCCGTTTAATCTTAACTGTGAAGTAAAGTCTCTAGGGATCAGAGTAAGAGCAAGTGAGACCCAAGGAGCAAATGGGCAAGAGAGGCCAGTAGCTCAAATGATGCAGTCAAACTAGATGACAGTTTAAGCCTGCTAGCAGTGGGGGAAGTTTGCAGTGTTTGCTACAAGGAAAACACAGTGAAGAAGTGAAAGTGTCTTCATTTCATAAAAGCAAGGAAAAGTAGAACTAAGCCTGTGGGAGAAGAAAGAAGAAGTGACAGAATCTGACCTTGTCTTGGCTTTACCTTGATTATATTTGTCTTGAGAGACATATGTGTTAAATTTCAGTAAATTTAGCCTGGAAAATAACCAAAATTACATAACTGCAACCTCAAGTTTTTGTCATCTGCAGATTTTAATTGATGCTTAGATATCATAGTGACATCTCCAGTGGAAATTTTGAATGCTAAGAAACATAAATCCAGTCTCTTCAGACTCATGAGATGCTAGTCCCATTTGGCATTAACACTATAGTTCAGCAAAACATTTAGCACTTGCTTAACTCAAAGCAGAGTTTAAGTTTTGATTATGGGGATCCTTTGTGGGCTTAGGTTTTAATACCTCTGGATATCTGTCTGTAAACTTGGCATTTTGGCATTCCCTATCCTTTGCTATCTAAATTATGTTTCTGTAACCACTGAATTTCCAATATGACATATTGGTGATTGTAGAGTCTGTAGCACTTGTTGTGCAGATCACATTTCCTTTCTGTTGAAGTATTTTCCTGGCCTATAAACTTGAGATATAGGATAGATGGTTTTCATTTCTTATTCCACTGGAACACTGTACCCTTAAATCCAAAGAACTGGTTACCTTCTCATAGTAGATTTATCAGGTGTTAGCTGGGGCAACATATTTTTAGTTCCAAACAATACTGTGTTCTGCCTTATTATTTTTGGCATCTCATTCAATATAATTCCTTTCTCTCTCATTGCCATTGCTTGATATTTTAAATCTTGTAAATGTTTTACGTATAGTATCACTCTCAAGGTTCATTTCAAACTTCTGTGATATATTGCATATAAGTAAATGTCAATAATGTTTTGATATATTTTGGCAAGCATTTGTTGCAGCATGGGGTAGGGGAATGCACTATCAAAAATCTCAGTCTTGGTATTACAGAATCCCTGTGGAACAGCTGTCTCAAATTCTTCACATTATTTATGACTGAAGCAAAAGTAACTCTCTGCTTGCTCTCATTTTTGTGTTTTGTCCCCTACTCAATCACATTCCAGTTTCCCTCTAGACAAACAATTTTGTAATCATTAATCAGATGGAAGATCACATACCTTTTTGTAATTAATTGAGATGGTTTTGTAGCTTTTGATAAAACTGTATTTTGCTGAATGTGTGGTCTTCTTGAAGTTAAAGTGTTTTACAATTCCCCTAGGTATATAATCTTGGAATTATTGAATTTTGTTTTGATTCAAACTAAACTTGATCCTCAAAATTTTTGAATGATAAATGAATGTCTTATCCTTGGAAAAATGGTTGCCTGGTTCACAACTGGTATCAAATTTTGTCTTTGGTTTTTCTTCAGCAATATCTCCTCTGGGTAAGATAATTATTCTTCATCTTCACAAGTAGTTAGAAGGCTGTTTTTTTGATTCCTGAATTCAGCAACACTGAGAAGCTCTTTTTTTTTTTTTTTTTTTTTCCCTCCAGATAGGACATATTTGGAAAAGGATAAAACTTTAAAAATGACAGTGTTTCTGTTATCTTGCGTTGTGAGATTTTATTATTGTTATTTCTGAATAATAAGATAAGTTAAAATTGTCTTGGCTTCTTCATGAGCAATTAGGTTGCATATCCTGAGGTAATTAAATATAAAGTGTCCTAAAAATCACCACCCACTGCTTCACCAAAAAATCACCACCTACATTTTGTCTGTTGCTGCTGTGAAATGATGTGATCATTTAGTGTTAAATTTAATTTTGAAATGCTATCTTCCTTCTACACTTTCCACTGTAGAGTCTTTTCTTCTTTGGTTTTGATTGTTTCTCTTTCTAAATGCATGATAAACAATTTTTCAGTGCAGTCTGAGAGAAAGGCAGACTCTGGGTCTGCTGGTCAATGAGTGTTCACTTAGCCACTCATCTTACTGTTCTATAAAGTTTATTGTGAATAGATGCATTCACTTCAGTATGACCACTCACAACAAAATGTACTTTGTCATAAAGATTTGTTGCTACTGGTCAAATATGTTATTTATTGAACATATGGATTTCTAATAGTAGAGGATTCCCTAGTAGTAATTTCAGGTGGTAAATTTTACACCTGAATAATATTGAAGAAACCAAAGAAACCTTGGCCCTTTTCCTAGGTCAAGGATTTAATTCCAGAACTTATTCTGAAGAAAGTATCGTCCATAAAGACTTAAATATCTATTCATGTGAATACTGAAGGAAAGATAAGCAGAGTAGTATAAAACGAGCAACATATTTTCTATTCTATTTCCCACTGGAAAAAAGTGCCTACACTCTCTGACCTTAAAAAACAAACAATCCAAACAAAAAGAAAAATTGTCACCACCACCAAAGAAAATGACTATCTTCCACCTTTTGTTTTTCCCTTTAATTTTAGTTTGGGTGGTATCTCTGATTCTTCTCTCTCAGAGGCGACACACAGATATAAAACGTTGATAACTCCCACATCCTCCATCACCGTTTAAGAAAGAGATACCATCAAGGAAGTAAATTTCAAAGAATCAGAGAAAAGGATTAATTTTTATGTGGTTTATTTTTCCCTTGAGTTGATCCATTGTTTCCTGGGATGCACGTTTTACTTCTCTGCTTTTGTGCATCAGGTCAGTGTTTTGACTTTTATCTTCCTACTTTCTTAGTTATTTTAAGCATCCTTCCACTTTTATGACTTGGAAAACAATGAACCTATGTTAAATTCTTCCTTTTAAACAGAGCCATTATTGTTTTTCTAAGTTGTGCTTTATTATTGAGCTTTCTAAGCACTTGCCAGCTCTGTTCTAAGCACTTTGGAGGCTTAGTAAACACAGAAATAATAATTATATTAAAACTGGAATTACAGCTGGACCCATGAACAGCAAATCCATGCTCAATTGCATTCTTATCCTTGTTTGACGAAAATGAGTTTGGGGAAGTTGGTTATTAACAGAGTATTTTAGCATAAATATATGTTATACTGAATATATATTGGTGAAATATTTACAGATAATGGTTGTGTCCACTTAAAATGCACTGAATGCACAACATCATCTTAAACAAATGGGGCATTGGGATGAGAGCCATGAGAAACTGCTGAAGAAATCTGGAAGCTGAATAGCAAAATCCTTTTAAAACAAGACAAAAAGTAGAGTGAAACTACCTGCCAAATAGAAAATAGTCTCTCATTGTTTCGTTTTAAATCAAATAGTCAGATAATCTCATCAATGAACCAAATAAGGGAGGATTCATTAAAATAATTAGTGGTATAATGATGACATTAAGAGAGATTCAAATACAGTCCAAATGTGGATGTACAACCCAGAGCCTGAGCAGGGTTGTTGCCGTTCAATCTAAATAGCACTCTGTGGTGGCCTGCTGCAGTGCAGCGTTCTGGTACCTGCTGCTTTTCTGCAGGTGAACGATATGGGCTGATGCTCTGTTGTGCTTGTTTTGACTATTTATGTGCATGCTTACTGATTTTGGGATTTGTATTTTTCACTTTATTGATGACCTCACATTCACCTGAATTTTTCACATTTATGTATATACAAACTGTGTGGCTACAGGACTGGTTATACATGGAATAATTTTTAGAGCATGATTTCAGTTTTTCAGAGATGCAGAGGAGATAACGGAGTCATTTGGAGGCAACGGGCTGCATCGACTCTCAGCCCCTCAGCAAATCAAAATCTTAATGATCCTCAACTCCTTTGTGAACTTAACTGTGTTTAAAAATGGAGTTAGAGTGCTAGTGCCAACAGAAGAATGCAGACTATATAAAAACAAACTGTCAGTTTTAAGAATGGAAAGTTCCTAGTTTGTAGCGTATATTTTGATAGTTGTTTTCATCTCAAACCAGACTCTTTGGCTGTTTTTTTAAATTAATTTCTTCCTCCAAACTTTGTTTTCCATTGTGAAATTAATAAGTATTAATAACTATGTTATAATCCTTTGATGATTGTTTACAGAATAAAATTATAAACATGAAAAAGAGAAATTTCCTCCATAAACAACGGAAAGGGGAACGTCATTATTTTCCTTAATTTTCCTTCAGAAAATAGGTATTTAAGGAGCTACAGTAGGTATGCTTTGTGTTCCAACAATATTATTGTTCTAAAATTCTGTATATAATTTATGAATCAATCAATATATACTTCTTTAGACACTCACCTTCTTAGCTACTGTGCTCCTGAAGTATCAGGGGTGCGTTTAATTTGCTGAATAAGTAGGACGTACAGTGTAATGACATGAAATGTGTCTCTTGCCAGACAAAGTTAATGCTAGACAATTGCATTTATGCTTATGAACCTAATTTTATTGAAAGAATATTCTTTATATTAATTCAATAAAGACTAACGGGCCTGTTAAAATTAGTTACTTTCAAAAGAGTGTATTTAGTGCCATAAACATCCGTGCTTTCTCCAGGAGTTGAGGAAAGCTCAGGATCTTAGTTTTCTCCACAGAAAGAGTCTTGGCTGCAAAATTGTTCTCATTACACACACAACTCCCTAGACAAGTTTTGTAGAACTGTATGAAATCATTCACATGATTTCAATTTATGGTGTAACTGTGTGCCAGAGCCTTTGAGCCTTGGCTCAGTGTGAGTACAACACAGGTTATGATAGGGCAGTATAAATGAAAAACACTTGACCATTACACAAAGGATACAGATCGTGTTGTTCTGTATCAAGTTGTATACTGTTCAGTAGTATGGAAAGTCTATTACACTAGTTAGAGCTGCTGTTCCAGGACATTCATCACATGGTCTTGAACAAACATAGAGAAATAACTGCTTGTTTATTATACACTGGATTCTCAAGACAACAGCCTTTCCCTATCTAGGGGAATGCATTTTCAAGCAATATTGATTTTTCTATCATTCTTGTGTCTCCTCTCTCCTTAAGATCCTGGTTTTAGAATTATCTTTCGTCCTTAAATGGTTTGTCTTCTAAGACACAAATGTGTTTAGTCTCTTTTTTTTTTTAACAAACTTGTATTCATGGAAGATAATGTATAAGTGATATGCTGACCTATGTACATGGTAAGAAAGGAATTTTACTGGTTCTTGCAGGACACATACCATTTTAGACTTCTGTCATAGAGCTGGAGGAATCTGTAAAAAGAGGTGATTTATTTCAAACGTTACTCAAGGGCTGTTAATCAGGCAAAAACCTTCTGAATAAAAAGTTCTCTTGAACAGTTCCTTGGTTTGATTTGCTGTCACTGCTGTGCCTCAGTTCTTAGTAAAAAATAAAATGTCTGCCAGAATGAAAATGCAAAGCCAATAAGCAATATTCTTTAGTTTTAAGACAAGGAGGAAGAAACCTGGTAGGAAAGTAGCTTCTTGTCTATCTGTTCATGAAAACTCAGGTAGATGGATTCCCAATGCAGTATATAAGGAAAATAAATAAATAAATAAATAAAAGAAAATTGAAAAGGAGCTTGCAACCTGCTGCCTTCTGGGCAGAGAGACCTTTGACCAAAGTACTGAAGCTCAGTCCCCTTGAAAATGTTTTGATGTAACACTGGCCTGTACCAGGTAATCTTAAATGTTTTTGAACAGTACTGCTGTAAATGTGCTTTATGATAAGAGCAAACAGTTTTTTGAGTAACCTCTTCTGTGGGTAGTGATTCAGTTGAGACTTACTATTTATGTATTTGAAACTTTTTCCTTTATCCCAGCCTCTCCTGTAGTCCCAAAACAAACCTATGGACAACACTCCCTTTAAATTTGAAAGATGTCATGCCTATATATTCCTAACGCAAAAAATCTTTTTATTTTCCTCAAAATATATTCACATAAATTTCACTTTTCCATGAGAACTCTCTTTGTAGACAAAGACAAATGTATGTTAAAATATTAGGATAATGTCAACTTCAATCTTAACTTTGATTCTTTTAGATTCTGATGTTATTTTTGTGCTTGTCACTAATCCTTTATCTATTTAGCTAGTAAAAATTTTACCTTCCTAATATGTTTAAAAAATAGATGCATGGAAACTGAATAGGATTATTTAGCATGTTCCAGTGGTAAATTTATTTTTTTTCCCAAATATCCTATGTGAAGTTTTCTATACTTGTAGATATGACATTTCTTATTTGTAGATGCTAATTGTTCTGTAACATGTTCTGAAAACCCTGACCACTACATCAGGAGTATAAACAAAAAGAACTGTTCTCTGAACTACATATGTGTATTAATAGAACAACTTATAATTTATGACTTATGTTTGATCATAGTCTTTTTAATTAGAAACATACTGCATCTGTTTAACATTGCTACTGGTTTGTTGCAAAAGATTTTCTGTATCAATTAATCTAGTAATATCCCTAAGCAAGCTGAAATTGTTGAAGAAGATGGAAATTGGCTGATGAATGTATTGGTCACTTTAGAGCCATGTTCAAATCTATCTTCTTGCTGTCCTAATGAATATGGAAGCCTGCCCAGTGTGTGATTGGATTTTAATGACTACAAGGTCAGGGACTTTGCAAGGTGTGAATCTGCTTGCAAGGTCACTAGTGGCAAACAGTGCATGGATCTGAAAATAAACAAGGAGCTGTCAGGGATATTAGCTTTTTGTAGAAAAACCCTTGGGATGAAAAGGTTAACAGGTGATTGCATTGTAACTTGTTTTGAAACTCAAAATGAGCTCTAAAGCTACGTGCATTATCCTTCATTATACGTTGCATAAGAAATAGTAGTAATTTAAAATGCAGGCAGTGTTTGATTATAATAGTACCCTAGCTTATCAAAAGCTTGCATTTACCACTCTATATAAACTGGTCCACAAAATCAACATATGCTCCAAAAGCAGGTCTTTTGGAGACACGGGTGAAATTACCTGGTCTAAACTGCCCATGGTTGCATAAGTATATTTGCTTCCCATAGGGAACCCAGACTAGCAGTTACCCATAGAAATTCAGGTCACATGTACAGCAGTTATATCCTTTATTAATTTGCTATTCTGGAGAGATTGTTCAAGCTGTAGAAAAAAAAAAAAAAAGGAAATGAGTTTGAAAGTATTAAGAAAGTTTATAAATTACTTGTCATAAGGTACTTGACTTATGATAGAACAGCAGTGAAATGACTCCTACATGAGGAAAATACAAAAAAAAATCTGCAATGGTGGTGAACTTGAGAGGTGAAGTTCTTTACTGACACATTTCTCTCTTTCTCTTTCTCTTTCTCTTTCTCTTTCTCTTTCTCTCTTTCTCTCTTTCTCTCTTTCTCTTTCTCTCTTTCTTCTGATAAAAAGTTAATTTACTAAGAAGAAAAATCAGAGCTGTTGAACAGTTTTCTCTGATTACTTGTACCATTGTGTAGATTCATTAATATTTTCAGGTATGGCTACCAAGTTTGCTGTTTCTTTGAAACTACTTATACCTATGGGAGGATTCATCTGATGTGGAACCTGAAATGACAATTTAAAAGAACAATGTAGAATGGGGTTAAGCATCAGTTGTTCTGTGTCATTGGAAGTCTTTCAGCTTAGTGATTGAGGAGCCAGGAAAAAAAATACAAGTACCCCTCACCCCTGGGACAAAAAAACAACTTTACTGCAATCTGAAGGGATTCTGTCAGTTCCTCTTTTTTTCACGGGAAGTGTATACATGCATATATACTTTTTTGGATGGAGTTCCTTGTATGTCTTCTATTCCCCATCTGTAGATGGAATGCTTATGCAGCAACTGCTAATAGTGCCTCAGCTTGCATGAATCTGTATGATTCTGTGATCAGTCATGATTTCATGACTAAGCTGTATATCAGTGATACTATTTTAAAATTATTATTCAGGACAAGAACCTTTAAAACAGATTCTGTACTTGAGCTAATGCTGTACGAGTAGTAAATAACCTTAATATAGCTACATATTCAATTGCCAGCTAAATTCTTCATTTAAAACAAGGGCTTCGATTCTTTGCTGCAAATTAAAAATAGGCTGTAACCTCCCTAAAATAATATTTAGTCTTTGCATACTTCATGATGTTACACAACTAATAGTACAGTGTCATAGAAAAAATATAGCAGAATAATATTGTCAAGGTAGAAGACTTGGTTGGTTCTGAACTCACCCTGTATGTGTTTACTGTAGTCTTTTATAGTATGTGACCCTTCCTTTCATTTCACTCTCCTTAAGGCATCAGTTTATGTTTGTATTTCTGACAGTGTTTCTGTTGTATTAGGGGCAAGGAGAAAGATGCTTGATTTTCTCTTACTTAAGAGTACAGTACGTAGAATCCCTTAATCATTCTTCATTCTAACTGGGCAAACAGAAAGAGGGGGCATCAACTATATTTTCTGAGTCTTAGTTTGGGCTGATGATGGCTTGAAAGCAGAAAGAATTTCGGTTTTAATTTATTTCTTTACAATAAACTGGAAATGTTAACACTGAATATTCTTTTTAAATGTCTGGTTTACAGTACTTTGAAAAAGAGAAAGTTGAAAATAGTGGTTTATTGTAGTGTTGGTAGTATAAACAGTAAGGCCTGTTAATGTGGTGAGTTTTACCTTTGGTTCTTTGTTTAATGCATAATTTTAATGATTATAGTAGCTGAATGTTTATTCTTAGACTTAATATTGACAAGCATTGCTGTGTATAATCTGTAATGCTTTTGTAGGAATAAAAACAGAACATTTTGGTACTTCAAAGCTGTTGCAGGCATACCTATGTGGTTCTGAAAAATGTTACTTAAGGAAAAAAACATATAATAATGTCTGTTTCTTAGTTATTGTTCTACAATGTCGCTTTTCCAACCAATGTCACATGCTAACGTCCATGTATATATGAAATTTACAGTGTTCTGTTCTTTCCATTTTAGTGTTTTGGATTTTTGAGCCTCTAAACTGTAGGCAAGTCTGACAGTCTCTTCTAAACTGGCAGATTCTGCTCTTGGCTTCTGTATTGCTTCATATCCAAATACATTGACAGTAAATTTAGTGTCCAAGTCCTCTCTTTTTCTTCTACCCTTCTTGCTCTGCTAGCAAATTTTCTTATACCTCATTCTAGATATGTTTCTATGTTTCTTTAAATTTCACTTATTTTAACAACAGATTGGTCAAAACTTTCTACATTTAGTCTTTTTCCCACTGATTGTCTATAAACTTTGATTGTGATAAAGTAAAATGCCTGAAATTCCAGATGTTTAGTCAGGTTCAATAAAAATAAAATCTTGAGTGTTTTTTGTTGTTGTTTTTGTTTTAATCAAACTGTTAGCCTTTTGGGTAATTGTCTGTTTTATCTCATCTAATACCGAATTCTACAATCATTCTTATTTCAGCTTCTCTATTTAAGGGACACACATTGATGCTTAGTGAATGGTGTAACTGTAATGCTGAGTCATATTTTTAAGTTCTAAACCACCAAATCTGAAGTAACTAAAATGGCAATCCTAGCTACAAATTACTTTTCTCATTTAAAAAGCTACTGATTTTCTGTAAATTGTACCTAATTACTCATTCAACAAAGGTAATGCCTGCAGCTTTGGGTACGAAGATCTCATCTTCAGTGGAATTCTGCTTACTGTACAAACTCCAGTCACACACTGCAGTCTGCAGAGCTAGAAACAGTGCTGATGAATCAAAAGAAACCACTGGCCTCATCTGCTCTATTTTTAGTATCATTACCATTGCTAGTAGAGTCTTTACTGTGAAAAGCTAATGTTTGATTTTTCTAAAAATATGATGAGTAATTAAAGGCCTAGCCAATAAGGAGAATAATCTAACAGCATCAGATCCAGAGTCTGTTACAGTGGATAATTAGCAAGCCATCATGAGATGGTTCTGCCTGTATGGGTATTAAACATTTATGCCAATGACAAGACATTGAGTTCTCTCTATCCCAGTGTGAGAACAAGAGGCCAGCAGTTTCCTCCATCAAGAGAAAGCCCACAAAGTTACCTTGCCCCTGAGGAGACAGTGTGGAAAGGAAAGCAGTTCAGTTGTAGAGAAAACAACCTTGCTACTTCTTTAATTTTCCCTTTAAAAATAGCTGAGCTTCCTGAAATGGGATGATTGGTAAAGATGTGAGAAAGTGGGGAGAGGGGAGGTTATTCATGGAAATGAAATTAGGATGTAGATGCAGGGAAGAGTGACACATTAAGCACTGTGGAAAGCAGAATGCACTGCTGCTAAACAGTATGACAGGATAGGCTGTAAAACATAAAATCATCTGTGAGAAGAACTGAGGAATGGGATCAGTTCTGAGTACATACCTGAGATATTCAGAGCTCTCCCACCAGTCCTTTAGCCTCTCTGTGCCACTGTCAAACCCTTCTCACCTCCTGCTGCTGATTTGGCCTTGCTTGGTGCTCTACTGTATGAGACAAGGATTTCTGTCGATTCCTGTTATCTTGCAGAAAAAGGAGCTTTCCTTTTCATTGTTTTTGTGCTGAGAGAGTGATATTTAGCACAGTCGTTTGCTTTATGATTGTCTAAAAATCAAAGAATCATTGAGCTGCTTGATAGTAAATATAAACAAGTGGTAAAACGGCAATGATAGCAAAGTACCAAAGATACTTACCTAAAAAAAAAAAAAAAAAAAAAAAAGTCTGTTCATGTCAGATTTTCTGCTGCTGCGTGTTTGACTTGCCTGCTTAGGTTTGCAAGATCTGGAGGAAAGGCACTGTGTTGTCTATGTGTATGGATCCCTGTGTAGTAAACCTTCTAACTTGTTTGGGGACTTTGGGCAAATTTGGAACACATGCTCAAAATAAAAATTATAGGACAGCTGATCCTACCAAGTAGATACATTGAGTGAAAAGATAGGCTTTCTCTGGTAGTGCTTCTTGGGGGTAGAGAGCTTTCCTCTGTGTACCACTGGTCATTTGGTGGCTGAATTAACATTGCTATATGAGAGGTCTGGGCTTCGTTTGCAGCCAAGGCAACAGTCATCTACTTGGCTTGTAAAATTCCCGATGGCAGGTGGATATTGCTGGAGATGTGTATGGAACATTGCTTTTCTAAGCTATAACCAGAAAAGAATTTTATTTTCCTTTACTTGCCCCCATCTCCACGAGCTTTTTGACTGGAAATAAATAACAGTCTGAAGGGTGTTCTGTTTGTCTTCTAACAGATTTGACAGCTAATACTCACAGGGGAAAAAAAAAAAAAAAAGAGAAAAAAAAAAAAAAGACAACAAGACTGCCTAGAGCTGTTAGGAGATGTAAAAGCAAGCCTTCTCTCATTAAATTGTCTGTCCCATCAGCTGAACCATAAAGAGGGCTCGGCATCTCATTGGGTGGATTTATGCTTTTGGAGGAGAATTCTTTAACTTTTCTTCCATCTCCCTTTTAATAAGACAAGTTCAAGTTGCCAAAAGACAAGGGATATTAGTATAATTTTAAAATTTTCTGTGAAAGTCCTTTCAGAGGGATGATACCACTGAGGTCATCTAAGTTAAGAGAGAGCACAAAGATTTATGAGAACTACCTCTGTCAGACTTGCTTCACTGTTGCTTAGAAATTCTTCGATGCTTAATGTCAGGGGTTGAAAATCTGAAAAATAGTGGGCTGGATTAATTTCACCTAATTCTAGTTATTTACATATTAGCTTTATTATTTTGATTCCTTTTGTTGTTGATGGAGAGAGCTGTGTGCTTTTCATGTGTGAGTTGTTGTGCCTGATTTGTGTCTTTTTCTTTCGATAAGATTTTTGCCCTTTAAGTGCCGGTTTCCTCTGTATTTCTCTCTAGTTCAGATATATTTAAGTAGAATGAAACCAATCCCAAGTCCTAATTCTAAGAAATACTGACAACAATTTTATTCAAACACTGGAGCTTCTCTGATATGCAAAATACATAACTCGGCATCAATCTAACATCCAAAATTAGACTTCCTAAATGTTATATTTATGTATGACTCAGTTTCCCATCTGTGAAAGATTCACAGAGCTTCCTCACTTCAGAGGCATGGTGAAGATTGTTAGAAGATAGTAAGAGAAGCCCTTTAAGGTGATAAAATTATCTATATAAAATACTGTTGAAACTATTCTACAACAAAATGGGGTATACAAATAATTAGACCACGCCATGCCTAAAAAAAAAAAAAAAAGAAAAGGAAAGCGTACAATTCCAAGTATCATTAACCTTGTGTGTTAAATGCAACAGAAGTTTTGTAGATACTATGATATGCTATCACAATGCCCAACTTTCCAACTTTTCTATAGACAAGGGGTTAGAAATAAGGTTGCATAAGAAAGCTAAGTGTGGTGATTCTGTCATGTTTTAGTCCTTGAATTTTTTAATTTGTTGTTTTAATGGTCTTTTTAATGAAGCACTGTATTTAGTTTGTGGCTTGTTTGAATAATTGGCAAATACTTGTGGACAATTTCAAAATTTAATTACTCATTAGAATTATGCATAATTATGTCTTTTTTTTCCTATGCACATATGAACAGTCTTTTTCTGAATTTGAAGGAATACTGGTGCTCCTGTGAATAATTCTTGGGCAAAAAACAGTATTTTTGTGCCAAAAAAGAATGTTCATTGTTTGCTATTCAAGTAATTAATATTTGCTATACATTTGGCTCATATATTTTTTTATTATTATTATTAGCCTTGATATGTTCCCCTAGCATACAGAAATAACTGCTGTGGTAACAGTCTTACATTTATAAACTTTAAATGATAAATTCCTTTCACACTCAGTCTGTCTAGATATTACAATTCTTGTATAGACATTACAATTCTCAATCCTCATAACGCTGTGAATTAGGGAAATTCTGTTGGCCCTGTTTTACAGACATGGGGTTGAGGGTTACGCAGATTATGCTGAATGTGGTCAGCAGAAAGTCAGAAGACCACGTAGTCAGCAATTGAAGCTTAACTTGCTGAACCTCTGACCTGGACTTTATCTGTAATATCTTCCACCTGTTTTGATGGATCATGAAAAAAAGTCATTCACGGGATGCCAAATATACCACCATTATAGACCATTGTTCTCAAAGCCAGGACATCCTTTTGAATGTCTAGCCTCAAGTTCATGAATTCAAGAACCTATGTAGTTACTTTGCACTTTCTCTTGAGGTATAAATTGAGTAAGATGAAGACCTTTTTCCCCTCCTTAGGCTTTTGTAATTCTCTCTCCATCTCTTAAGGGGTTTTCAACCTCCTATCAGCTGAAAGACAAATGAAGTAGGTGCCACAGTGATCTATCTACTCAACGCAAAAGCAGTTTTAAAGAGCCTTGAGCCAGGTGCACTGATGTGGCAGAGTTTAAGGTGAAGCAGTGGATACAGCAGCTGAAATGGGTGAGGAGTATTCACACAGAGTGCCTTGCCAGCAGCAGTGCTGTGATCCCACAGAGAATAGATTGGCCATGTCTTCCGTCTTGATTTGCATTACATCAGTTTACTCGTCCATTAGCCAGCTGTGTGTGTGTACACACACATGTATGAAACACACACAACCATTCTGTACTCAGTTGCAACCATCTAAAGCTCTGGTTTGTGTAAAAAATGTTTTCATGAACTCTGAAAAGAAGCATAAATAACAAACATTTCTACCTTGCAGATAAGGTTCTTTCATGGGATAAATAGCTCGAGTAGCATGAACCAAGCATTACTTAGACTAAAAGGGGATATTTTTAATTTCTTGCCCAAAGTAAAACTGATTCCAGCTGGAAAGTAGGAGTGACTAATGTCACTTTTTTTCTCATAGGACTACACAGATATAAGATAGCCAAGGTCCTCTCGGGCTGTCAGTCCCAGATCTGTCATGTCATATTTTAATCATAGGTTTCTCCAGACTTGAAAATGAGCATTTTTTCCTTTGTTTCTACTGTTTCTAATAGAAAGTAGTCTTACAGCCTTGCTTCCCTGATGGTTTAAAGTGGCTTTAAACCATCAGTCTCCAGCCTGAATTTATTCTCAGCCAGTTCACATATGTTTGTTCCAATACCAGTGTTGCTGGAACTGTTGCTGAGGTGAAACAGCTTGCATTCCTTTTTGGTATTTAGGGATAACAACTGTATGCCTCCTGGCTCTTCATTTTGTTTAGGTAAATACATCAAGCTCCTTTATTCTCCTTTTGTAAAAGTTTTTCACAAAAAGTTTTTTACAATTTGTGCAAGACTAGGGTAAAAAAGACTTGCTTCATAACTTGAGGCAAAATTAATACGTCAATAATGTACATTTCTACTTGCAGAAATCTCTGTAGGTATTATACCAGGTTGGAGAGCATGCCATGAGGTGGGTGCATTTGGGGTCAAAGGGAATATTGCTATTTAAGTCTCTGAAATACCAAATCTTCATCTCTGAGTCTCAGAAAGATTGCTGCAAGCTGCTTGGATAGACTAGAGTTTATTGTCATCTCAGTGAGTCAATTGAAGTTCATCAGTGTAGAGAAGGTGAAGATCAATCTGATGTATGTATCATTTTAAGTTAATCAGTGTTTATCCTTGCACCTCTTGTATACCTTATAAACATCCTTATTACTGCTCATTGTAAGAGAAAATAGAAAACAAAACAAAAGGGTAAAATACATTTAGACCTGTTTTAAAATAGATCTAACTACTGTACTGTTGAATAAAGTCATAGTATATTTTAAACTCCAAATCTGATATATTCACTGAAAAAAAAAGTCAAATATTCCTAGATATTTTATTATCAACAATTAGATATGAAACTATTTTAACATGCAGGAGTCTTGTACATTACAACTAAAAGTTCACAAAGTATCTGTATTACTTCTAGTTAAACTGCTTTCTTTCTCCTGTCTTGTGCTACAGAATGTTGGAATTGGAGTTCCACAACAATATTTCAGTTACCAGGGCAAACTGTGGTTTTGTTTGAATTTATTTATTTATTTTAAAGGAAGGGAAAAAAATAAAAGGAAGTCATGTAATTCTAATTAATTGAAATCTTATTTGAAGCTTTTTCCACATGCATAGCAGCTCCAGGCCTCCTAGAGATTACAGAAATATGAAGTATATGTTTAAACCAAGTTTTCAAAATGGTCTTTGTTTAGCCTTTAGTTATTGTATTTTTCCTCTATTATGTATGTGTACAAATGTACATATGTGTAGAAATCTAGGGATGCATTTCTGAGCCTTTAGAACTCTCTGGTGTCCCAGCTGGGACTTCTGCTTGTCCAAATAACTTTTACACTGGCAAAAGCCATATAACAGGACAAATCCAAATCGTGGACCCTTCACGGATCCTTCATCTCACACCCACAAGCTTATAAACTTGAATTTGGAGACTATGTTACAAAGCATAGCCTTTTAGTTTTCTTTACCTTTCTTGAGGATATTAACATTTGAAATTGTAATGCATAATATTTGAATTATTCATTTAAATTAAAATTTATCATGAGAACTAATTAAAAGACACTAGTGGTTACTATCATAGGTAACAAAAATACTATTTGATGTTATTTTTTAGAGTTATGTTAGCTTTAGAAATTATGTACATAATAAAACAGTATAATTCTTTATAATAATTTGGAAATATACCCATTTTCCAAAAAAAAAAAAAAAACTGTTTGGAAATCAATGGATTCTTTTTTTATGTAAAACTCACTGCATTAGATAAAAATGTAATCTAAAAAGGTTTATAATGATCTATAATTCATTCATTCTCTTCCATATGATGTAAAGTAGGATTCATCTCAGTATATTTTCAGCAGCTGCATACAATCATAATAAATAAATCAGATTTTAGAAGCTAAGCGTTGAGAGTGAATCCAGGAAATGAATTCTTGTTACTGTAGTCAGTCTGGTTACAGAAATCTTCAAGTTTCACTTCAGCAATAGTTAGATTGTTGTCTTCATTATTATTACTCAGAAGATTGCTTCAGATTCTCACTATTCTTATAATTGGAAACCCTCAAATTTACAGTTGGATTGTATTAATTTCCAGTTCATACTCTTTTTCTTTGAAAAGCTCTTTATTTGATCTTAGATTGTGACTTGATGACTAAGTTTGAGAGTTATGATGGGAATCCATTATCAACCATTCAGAGAAATGCTCTCAATGCCTTGCCTAATTTCCACTACACGAAATATAGTGTCACTATTTCTATTCTCTGTCTGGTTGAGGTTGTGGAAGAAAGAGAGCCAAAAGTAATATTTAAAGAATGAGATTTTAGATGTTTTAGCTTAAGACTTGAGTGGTGATTTTAACAGGATGGATAGATGCTAGGACCGTAAGAGCTGAATTTAATTGCTGAAGGTGATGTAAGATGCACTTTACTTCTATTTATGGTGAAGATATTACACTGAAGGGAAATAAATAGATAGGGCAGAGAAAAATAAGTGAGACAATTTCTTGAAAACTGCCCATCCCATTTCTTAATTTGTTTGAAAATTTTCCATTGAGTCTGTTTTTCAATGGAAATTTGACTTTTGACTATATATATGTATAATCTGTTTCCTGAAGTGTCATATGCTTCCTGGAATTCTTATATAGCTATCCATCTATGCTTCTGCTGCAAGATAGCAAGAATAATAGATAGTTTTATGTTTCCTTTGGCAGTGGTAAATGGATTTGAGGCAGCCCCTCCGAAACAATTGTAACAAACAAACAAATCCAAAAGTCCTTATATTAAAAGAGCAAGGTGAATTTTCTCATGTACCCAAAACTCTTTAAGCTGTCCTTCTGATTAAGTTTCTTGCACCCAGAGCTTCTCAGTGTTACGAACTGTTGCATGGCCACTACTTAAAAGTATAAGTATATATTGAAATCTCCATAAGGTACACTTTTCTATAACTGATGTTTTCATTGACATGGAGATAGTTAGAGCATAGGATTTTTGTTTCTAACATACCTACAGTAATTATCCATGTTCTGCTGATGATTATTTATTGTTTAATTAAAATGTATGCAGAGGATAAAAAGCCCATTAGGATAAAGCATTGTGTCAAAACTAAAAAGTTGCAATAAAGTTTGAGCATGGAAATGCCTGCTGCTGGCTTCTGTCTATTTATTGCGAGGCTCTGGTAGCAAGCTTCAGATAAATAGAATATTATGTTACTCCAAAGTAATCATCCTCTTCTGTAAAAATTAGAAATGATCTTGAATTATTTATCCAACTTGCCTAACCAGAACAAGGCGCATTAATGGACTGGTATGGTGTGGCAATAGGTATCACACATTCATTAAGGAGCAGCTTTCTTTACAACCTTGATTCAGTACGAATGGGGAAGAGCTGATTAAAAAGGAAAGGCAGTTAGAAATGACAATAAATTTTTCAGGAAAAAGTATCAGTTCATACACATGCCTAATAAACTAACCCATCTTTGTAGAGAAAACTACAAGTTCATTTTATTCAGAGGTTCACTGCTAGATTTGAAGCTTAAATTCATTAATCTCTGTGAATTTTTACACTTGTCGGATGTGGTTTGAAATGCTTACCCTGATGCATCAACTGAGGATAATCATCTATTTGAATTTATGGGGAACACTGTCACTGTGACATGTGGGAATTTGCATGTGTAACTTCAGATTGCAAAGAAAAGTAAAACATATAAATTCTTGTATACTGGGATGTGTGAGTGAAAACATTCTTCTTTAATAGATCATTTTAGTTTTAATTAAAGGTAGATTGATTAAATTGCAGTATATGACTCATGGTTGCTGCACGTTTGGTTTTTGTTGTTGATGTTTTTAACTTTTCTGCCATAACCAATCCACTGTCATGTGTCATTGGAAGGTCCAGAAATTTCT
This sequence comes from Oxyura jamaicensis, assembly GCF_011077185.1. Taxonomy (NCBI): domain Eukaryota; kingdom Metazoa; phylum Chordata; class Aves; order Anseriformes; family Anatidae; genus Oxyura; species Oxyura jamaicensis. The sequence continues at coordinate 97,697,039 of NC_048893.1, forward strand.
CAAAAGCAGAATCCTTTTACTTACTCATTCCTAGACCTGGCTCTGTTTCAAATATGTGATTTTAACATTTCCTCCCGGGTTATCCCTTTTACAGGAAGATATATATATGGGAAAGGTGACTTTAGGAACGTTGTCATCTCTGTGATAATCCCTGGATGAAGGTTCCTGGATAAATTAGAACAGCTCAATCACATCTCTAAATTGTGCTTAACTGCAGTGGAACTGGGGGAATGCTCCACAGCCAAGAATTATTGGAGAGCGGCATGCTCTGATTAGGACCTGTTTGTCCCTTGGCAAAGCTTGTATGTTGGTAGCTGTTATGTATGTGTATGGCCTTTCTGTCAGCTGGTGCTGATGCTTCTATGCCAGAAATATTTCTGTTAGGTATCCAGGTCTTCCTGCTGTCAGAGTGGCACAGAGGGAGCAGATTGTGACAGAGTAATTTTCTGGTATCTTTAGATAACTATTAGAAAATTTTATTAGACTCTATATTCTGTATTCTGCCTTATTCCAAAAACCATTTTAATGTGCTGCAATCATTTATTTTTGGTAAAAGATTGGCCTATCTGCAAATGTTAGAACACATTTAGAACACAGGCCAAATTCATGTCACCTGAGTGCCTAATTTGGGAACATGGGTTTTCTTATTTGGGCAGGTTGATGGAGACAGAGGCAAAGCAAGTCCTCTTGTATCCTGTTCTTCCATATACATGAGTGCTTAAGGTCTTATGGAAGTTTTATATGAAAATAACTTTTTATAACTTATTTTATATAAAAATCCCTAATTAGTGAAAAGAGCATGTTCTCTGGCAGTGCAGTTTATATTTGCTGTCCTTCTGTGGCAAATTACAGCTGTGGACTTGTGACCTTTATTAAAATTTTAAACCGTCTGTCAAAGTATTAAAAGCAGTTGAGTTAAACATATTGAATTGGATTTGGTGGTACAAATACTTTGCAGAATCCTTAAAATGGACATCTTGTTGTATAGCTGTTGCCAGTCATGAGAGATTGAGCTCAGTGAGGTTCTCTGATCTGTGTTTGTCTGCTGTTGCAGTCGGTGGAGAGAGAAACAGCTACATTCAGACCCTCAAGTACTGAACTCTTTTGACTCCATCAAAGCACCTCAAATATTTGTGCTAGAATCTAAAACTTGGTGGGCCTGGTTGTCTAAATCTTATTTTTTTCCTAAGCACTGGTCAGGTGGCTGAAAGGAAGCTACTTCAGGCCTCACGTCTTTTTTTAAACATATGAAGTCTGAACAGAAATCTGAGGCCACACACACCTAGCATGAGCCTCTTAAGTCCATCTTTTGCTGTTCCCTGAAGCCATGATGATGGTCTGCCTTAAGTAGCTGGTTATGTATGTAACTCAGATCCTGAGAGGAATCATGTACTGATCTCTCTCTCTGAAGTATCATCATAATATCTTTTGATAACCCCACTTTGTTCCTTTGGATAACATGCATTTACTGTGGGATTTTGTGAGATTTCACTGAAAATCCTAAGGGATTCAAAATAACTACTGAGTTCTACTAGTGTGTTGTTTGAAATGCAACATCTTAAAGCATCTATCAAAAGTAAAATTAAACATATTCAGTGACCATTCTCTCAAGTAAAACTGCATTTTTCTATTCAGAAAGCAGGATTATCATGTTCTTCTTGCAGAATTTTAGAAATAGCTGTTTGAAAAAGCTGTTTTGAAAAAGAACCCACAGTAGAATTAAGGCACCTCTTCAGCTTCCATTTTACTTTCCCACACTAGATAATGTTGAAAATAAAGATATTATTTGTCTTGAGTTGCTACCAGACAGAGAAAACAAACAAACAACAAAACATCTTTAACATCTTTATCGATGATCTGGATGAGGGGATCGAGTGCATCCTCAGTAAGTTTGCAGATGACACCAAGTTAGGTGCGTGTGTCGATCTGCTCGAGGGTAGGAAGGCTTTGCAGGAGGATCTGGATAGGCTGGACCGATGGGCCAAGGTCAACGGTATGAAGTTCAACAAGGCCAAGTGCCGGTTCCTGCACCTGGGGTGCAACAACCCCAAACAGCTCCAGGCTGGGAGATGTGTGGTTAGAAAGCTGCCTGGCAGAGAAGGACCTGGGAGTATTGGTTGACAGTCGGCTGAATATGAGCCAGCAGTGTGCTCAGGCAGCCAAGAAGGCCAGCAGCATCCTGGCTTGCATAAGAAACAGCGTGGCCAGCAGGTCCAGGGAAGTGATTGTCCCCCTGTGCTCAGCTCTGGTGAGGCCGCACCTCGAGTACTGCATTCAGTTTTGGGCCCCTCACTACAAGAAGGACATGGAGGTGCTTGAGCGAGTCCAGAGAAGGGCTACGAAGCTGGTAAAGGGTCTGGAGAACAAGTCTTATGAGGAGCGGCTGAGGGAGCTGGGACTGTTTAGCCTGGAGAAGAGGAGGCTCAGGGGCAACCTTATCGCACTCTACAGGTACCTGAAGGGAGGCTGTAGCGAGGTGGGGGTTGGTCTATTCTCCCACGTGCCTGGTGACAGGACGAGGGGGAATGGGCTAAAGTTGCGCCAGGGGAGGTTTAGGTTGGATATTAGGAAGAACTTCTTTACTGAACGGGTTGTTAGTCACTGGAATAGTCTGCCCAGGGAAGTGGTGGAGTCACCATCCCTGGTGGTCTTTAAAAGACATTTAGATGTAAAGCTTAGGGATATGGTTTAGTGGAGGACTTGTTAGCATTAGGTCAGAGGTTGGACTTGGTGATCCTGGAGGTCTCTTCCAACCTAGACTATTCTGTGATTCTGTGATTCTGTGGGGAAAAAAAAAAAAAAAAAAAAAAAAAAAAAAAAACTTTTTAATTTCATCATTGTTTCTTTGTATTCAAGACATAGCGTTTAAATTGGGAGTTTCAACATTACCCTCCTGATTCACAAAGCCCTACAAAGCTGATGTTTTGCTGAGCAGCTGTTTTAAGAAAGGGGTCGTTAGTCTTTCCTCCTCCCCCACCTCCTCAAAGCACGCCATGCTTAGAAAATAAAGTCTCCTAAGTACTACCAAGAGTAATGGTTGTCTTTCAGGGTTTTGGTTTGGTTACTCCTTTTAGCAACATTTTTTATAGATCTCCAGACAACTGAGAACTTACTGAATATTTGTGCTATGTGATAATTAGTTTGATACCTCTGTAATTTTAAACAAGAACCATCCAGGTACCACCTGCTTTTCCCCCACAAGTCCGTTGCTCATACTCCCAAACATTAGACTTGTTTTGATTGAAATCCCCCAGCAAAACAGATCACTCAGAAGATCAAATTTCTATTAGAGCTGTGAAATACAGAATGTTACAGTATGCTTTTTGTCTGTAGATCACCTTTTATGCTAAAATGGACCAAAACCACATTTCTCTGAGTTCTCTTCTTCAATCAGTCAAAAGTCTCCACAGTTCCAGACTTCAGACTGATTGAAAAGTCTTACAGTTCTTTTCTAGATGGGATAGAGAAGATTGGAGTTCAGCAGGAAATCTCAGCTTACTTTTGTTTCACAAAGCTGCCACATGGAGGGACCAAATGTACTGGGAGAAAACAAAACAAAACAAATACTTATCAGCATTTCCATGTTCATTCTTTACAAGAAAGATGTGCACAGCCTGCTGTGAAATTTCTAACTGCTGTAGAAGATATTTTGTAGAATCATAAAATTCCATCTTTTTTTTTTTTCTTTTCTCTTTTTTCTTCTGAAATAGAATAAAAGCCATGCCATTTTCACACAAAACCTACCTAGCATTACATCTCCCTGATAGTGGCCAATCCTGTAGAGGAATTATTTTATTTTACATAAATATAGGAATCAACAGAAAAATAGTTCAATAGTTCATACCAAATCATTCTTTGGTATGCATGTTGCCTGTAACTATTTTAACTCTTCCTTATTTCTGTCTGTTGTCTCTTTTACAAGTCCATTTATATTTGCAGTCTTTATAAAGAAAGTATTGAGCACCTCTGATAACTTTTTCATTTTTCAATCTATTATTGAAAATACTAACAATTAGTATTGTTAATGTTATATATATATTGCATGACATATAAAACAGTATTCTTATAATGCATGTGTATATTATATAAAATAATTTTATATATAATATGTATATTATTTTACCTTATCCTTTGGGAGATGGGCAGATTAGACTAGTATGAGCTACTCAAAATGGTGACCTCACCATTTTGATATGATTTTCTTTCAAAGAAAAGAAACTTTGTAATTAGGTCTACTGTTTTGTCTGTTCCTAATAATTCATAATGTCTTGTCTGACCCCACTGACTCCACTGGTGGTGTCAGAGAAATATCCACAACAACTCCTAGGTACTTTGACTGCTGTCCAAAATGCTGGTCTTGCATCACTTAGTATGTGTAATTACAATTTTTTCACCCAAGTAAAATTGTTTTGCATTTCTTGACAGTGTATTTCATTATTTCTTGCCTGATCACTTTTCTGCAACTCCGTGTCATATTCTTCTGATTTGTTTATTCTAAATAATTTTTAACATCAGCAAGTTTTTTGATTCGTTATTTACCCCTTTTTTCCAATTTGTTAATAAGGGTGTTGAATTGCCTTCTCCTTTACCTTGGTGGAGGAAAATCTAGATAATACTAGATTGTGTCACCATCACTTATTTGCTAACTGACTCTTGGATAGCAGTCTGATGGATCTGTGAGCCATAGTTTCCTCTTACCTATGAAATATAGACTCTTTACTGATCTCTCTCTCTCTTCTTTTGTTTGCTAGAACTATTCTTGACTCTAGTTTATGCTAATTTAGTTGGTACAGTGATTTGACTAGATGACCTGTAAGTATCGGTGTCATGAATTGTTGGGGGTTGAAGAAGTACTCTGTGGAAATATTGCTAAATCTTTGTCCACATGTCCACGTGTTGCACTGTTCTTACCTTACTCTCACTCATTCTTTCCAGAGTCTCTGTTGTAAGATATCTGGGGGTATGTAAGGGCTTAGTTGTGTTGGGTTTGGTTCCAGGTCTGGCACTTGAAAGTTTGTGTGCTTGAAATGCCATATGCAAGCAAGTATTGCTTTGGGAATTCTGCTCACTTTTGCAGAGGATCCTTTTAGGAATGTTTACACCAGTATTCAAATTCTGATGCATTGGTACTGCATATGAGCAGAAGTCTTTACTTAATTATGGATCCAGTTTCATGATTGTCTGCTCATGTAGAGGGACTTTTGTTCACCTGACCAACTCCATTACTATGTGGTCATTTCTATTTATCTAAATCATTATTCAGGGTAGATGGTTTCTAAATGTATTCTAACTTGTCTGTTGGGAAATAAATTATTTACACACAGATTAACAAGTAACTTGGGCATTGTTCCACTAACCACAGTAATGCAGGGACCCAGACACATATATTTATCAGTTTAGGCTGGGGAACTTATAGCCATGTACAGTGAATAAGGAAAGTTAGATGGCTTTGGCTGAGAGCCACAAAAACCATCACACTAATGCTTACACCTGGCAAGAAACAATGCTTAAGTGAGGAGAGTGTTTGAAACCTGTCTCCTGGCCTAGAACAGACAGACTAATCCATTCACTTAATCAAAAATGTTTGTATGTATATTGTATATATTTAGGCAGACCAGTTGTTATATGAAATTAATTTTGAAAAAGAGGGTCAGTTTCTGTACCTCACTAAAGAGTTAAATTTACATGACAAGGAAGAGGCATTAAAAATACACCTACAGGTGACCTGATAATAGTTTCTGAAGAAGGATCTGACAACATTCAACGGATAGCTCTCAAACTTGGATACTGCAAGATCATTTCTAGACTTTGTACGCCTGTATGGCATATACGACTAGATAACTGTGCTTTAGAGGAATTCTTTTTCAAGTGTATAATATGAGCATCCTTTGTGAGTAGTAAAGGCAGATACTGGTCATAGGTTAAAGCCTTAGAAATCAAGGTGATAACCTTCAAAAAGCGCTGCTTTTGCAACAAGTGAACCCAGCCTGTATGCTCTGTCTAATTAATCAGAAGCTTGCAATGTTATTTCAGACCTGAAGTTGGAGAGAGATGGCCATTAGGCATACAAATCAGCAATGTGGTGATCAGGGTTACAAGACAGGTCGCCCACTTGCACTGTAATGGAAAATTCATTTTCTTCCAGCCCTCATGCTAAGCACTGGGAATTCCCAAGTGGATGCAGTCTGGGGCCAACTTATCTCATTAATGGGAGATCTCATGACTTTTTGTACGTCATTATAGATGGCACAATATCCTCAGCAGAGGTAGGGCATTCTTCTATTATTATTAATATACATTTTTTGAATTAGTATCCTTTGCCCTTTCTCATCCCTGTAGCAAAATTCCCTTTTGACTATTATCAGTAAGACTGCAATAGGCTCAGCTCTGTCAGATTTATAAAAAGAGAAATTTGTGACAGTTTCAAGTTCCATAAGCATTTTCAGATACAACTGTTGTATCTAGTGTTTTGCATTTACAAGGAAATCTCCCTCAATTCTTATCATATTCTCTTAACCTTGCTGTAATATTTCTGATGCATATTATGATGAAAGAGAGTATGCAGCTCACTGCTATATATGTTTTGAATCTTGTAAAAGTACGAAGCTGTGAAATATAACCCCAAATTATTTTATTCTCTCCAGAAGGAGAGTCAGAATAATTTTAATCTTCATTTCAGATCTTTTGATAATATAAATGTTTTCTATATATTGCTTTTCTTGCTGAAGCAGTTTAGTATTACAAAAAAAGTTTTGATTTCATGCACACAGTTCTTTTGAGTTCAACTTGGTCTTACCCTTGCCAATGTGTATACACACATTTATATGTTTAGGATGTCTGACTATTTTTTAATTATTTAGTTCTTTGTTCATGTCATTTTATTTGACTACATAGTTCAGGAAGTGCTGTAATTCTAGCTTCTTTTTGCGTTGTATCTTTTCTTATTACTCTTAATAAGGAATGGCTCTCCCTTCCCACCATGAGTATTAGTTACAAACTGCTTTAAAAGATAATGAGGCAACTGTCCTGTCACTTTCAAACACTCTCAAGCTCTCTGTTTCCTTCTTGTTGCTTTCAGTCTCTTTGATTCTTTTGCTTTCCTTTTCTGCAGGGTTGCAAGTGCTGATGGTTTCTTTGGGGATATTTTGCCCCTCAGAATATTATGAAATATATTAATCCAGCATGCTGAACTACACCTATTATCTTCTTTTCTCACTCAGCTGATTTAAAGTCCATGGTAAACAACAGAAACATCACAGTACAATCCAGTAGATTAACTCCAGTATTAGAAGAAGGGAGTGTGGTTAGAAAGCATGACCATCCCATAAAGAGTGGCTATGACATTCCAAGTCAGTCCCCTCTCTTTAATGCATGAAGGTGGTAGTAAGTTGCAGTAGTCCTGCTTGGTCTCTCTTCTCTGATGAAATGATACTGGTGAGTACTTAAATTTTAAAGGGAAGCCCAAGGGACACTTTTAATGTATAAAATCAAGGTATGGGGTGCAGAAGCATATGTAGCCTCAAGTAATTAAAAGAAAAAGTACTAAAGAGTTTACTTTTCATTCTTGCTCTCTGTCTCTAGCTTATAAGGTAACATGAATGCTCTTGCCTGCCTGAAAATTTCTAATATAATCAAGAGCAGATACAAACAAATAAAAATTTAGTGCAGTCCAAATGGGAGAATTGAGCCCAAGATTCTGTATTACTGATTAACAAAAGATAATGAGGTAACTATTGGGCATCATTGACTGTTACAGTCATTACTGTTTTATTCTCCAATAGATGGCTATAATTCCTTATAGCCTGAATAGCCTTATAGCCTGAATATTTAAACAGAATGAAAGTAAAAAATTCTTAGATGTTAAAATAACTGGTATATAGAGATACCTATATATTTACTCCTTGAAGTCCTGTGTAAGCAGGCAGAATTGTTTGAAATGAATATCTAAATTATTTGATTTTATGATCCAGAAGTAGTGCTGCTAACAAAGGCTGAAATGTAAGCTAAGAGTTCAGGAAATCTTCAAATACGACTTTTTTCTCTTATTTCTCTCTCTTTGTCATCCCCCCTTTTCACTCTGAATAAAGCAACTAACATGTACTACGATTTATGTATGGATACAAAAAATGTTGTAGGCTGCCAGTGTTTAATCTGTCACTGGCAATTTGCCAGCATTTTTTCTAGAGAACAAGTGTTTTTGCCTTGTCTCATGCTATTTTTTTATATATATATATCATGTTTGCACATATGTGTGTGCTCTACATCATGTAATTTACCTAGTCTGGGGAAAAAAAAAAAAAAAAAAAAAAAAAGGCAAAGAAGGGAAAGTTGATTACTAGTGCAAGCATTTTAAAGAAACCATCAATCAAACAAGTGGATCAAGAAAAGCCAACAGCATATAATTATCCCATTCTTAGGTTCCACTGATCTGGGGTTGTGAGAACCTCTTAGTGTGCTGAATTTGATTTAGATTTGCTATAACTACAGCGGTATTGCCTTTTATTTTGACACTAACAGATTTTAGTCAAATGGCATAATATTATATACTTACTTTCCCCAAAATTCTGCTCCTTCAGCTTGGACTTTTAGTCCTTTAATATCATTGTTATTATTACATTATCTTCTTGCTAGAGTTGGCGATTTTCTTTTTCTTACAAGTGTAATTTCAACACTCTCATCCTGAGGTATTCACCTTCCTTTTGTTAGATAACATTTGCACGGCTAATAGTGGGAATAACCATCCATGCATTTGCTCCAATAGTGTAAGTGAGGAAGTGGCAAAACCCAAGTGGTTTTCCTTACTACTACTAAAGATTGATTAAAAATCGTGGGGGGTAAGGGAGGGTGGAGGGGTGTACAGCAAGGCATGGTATGGCTAGTACTTAACTGTATCCAGAATACTGGCTCTTTCTGTGGTGGATGTCTTGGCAATATGTCCCCTTAGAGAAATTCTCAGCAGGATCTTCTCTTTAACTCTGCTCTTGCTTCCATGTTATCTTGTTGATATTGTCCTAAGATTATTTTTTCTTCTTTAGTTCTGTGGATAAATATTTAATATTTGGGTGAATTTGGAAAAAGAACTGCCAAAAACACAAGATGTCAATATCTGCCAGGTTCTGTTTATTTAACAGCATCATCCCAACAACAGTCTGTGGTCTTTTCCCAATTTATCCTTCGATGGTGAGCAGTATATAAGAGAAAGCAATTTCTGGATGGTCTTTAATTAGAGTGACTGATGTTTTCACTGAGGTTTGCAGACAGCTCTGACACTTTAGTATTCTTTTCTGAGGCGATAGCTCAGTGACAATTGACAGAGAAACAACATCCACAATACTGAGGAGTAATATATTTCTCTACTTCAGATATTTCTGGGAGCCCTACAGCTTGATCTCAAGGTCACTAAGTCCAAACTCTGTTGAAGCAAATACAGAGGTAACTTCCAAAGCTGGCATAAAACACAAGCTACTGTCCTTGTTTAAACAGTGCCTTACAAACTTAGTCAGTGTGGCTGTGCTGCTGTTGATAACATCCTCCAGTTCTGCACCAAGCCCATCACACAGAAGAGGAGGTGTGCTTCAAACCCTTCCTCCTTGGAGCAAGTACAGTCCCTTGTTCCTGAAAGTTAGGACTGCCGCACACTTTGTCCCCACAGGCTACAACTGCTTACCTCAGTTCAGATTTGTTCCCTTCCTGATGCTGCTACTGTATCTCCACAAATATTGTCTTCTAAAACTTACCTTTTAGCTTTTCCTGTCTTCTACATCACCATTACAAATTGGGATTGCAAAGCATTTATCTTCACTGCTTTTCTACCCGACATCCGTACTGTGGAAAGCTGGGCTGTAGCGCTGCATCCCCATTGCTACCCTTTCTATTTCAGGGACCAGTATGTTCAGGGACAGGCTAAGTTATGAAGGAAATTGTGAAGCTTGAAGGTCTAGGCTCCCAGACTGGAGCTTCCATCTGAAAAGTTTTACCCTGGCTTTGTGGCTGGTGTGTAGTTCAAAATAGCCTATGTCTGAACAAACTTCAGTAGCTCTTTTTAGCACTACTCGCCAACTTAGCTGGAGAGAATGTAATGCTAGAATTAAGCAGGGTTTGGGCATAAATAATTGCAAGAGAAAGATTAAGGAAAATGATTTGTCCTGAATCTGTTCAATAGTTCAAGCTGAGAAAAGTGAATTATTTAATTATTTTCTACTCTAGGAAGTGGAGCATTTTGTTTCATCAAGCTCAGATGAAATATTTTGATGTTTCAGTTTTCTAGTTTTGGAACAACAAAGACACGTATCTTCTGATTCATGTTTTTAATTGGTATTAATGATTTCTTTCTGAAAGAACATTGAGATCTTGACTGTTTTATTTTCTCTGAGGATAACCCTTCATTCATTGCTAAATCTAATAGGAATCTCTTTAAGTTGCATGGCTCTACTGTGAATGCAACACTAAAGCCTCTATTATTCCAATCTACTATATACTTGTTTTTTCTGCAAGAAATCTTTTATTAACTTACTACTCAGTGCTATCCTTTCTTTGTCTCTATGCTAACTCAGTCCTTGGCTATTTAACTGGGACAATGAAGGTCAGTTGCAATGGTTCTTACATAGACTGTAAACTAGACTGAGTCCCGCAATTCATTTTGCATAAATCATTGTAAGAGAAGTGGAGGTCTAATAATGAACACGTATTTGGAAGGGGGGAATGTTTTTTTTTTCTCTCTTAGAAGCATTTTACTACAAGGAAACTGAAACTTTGGCTCTGGAGCAGTAGCTACACAGAAAAGTGTGAAGGAATCAATTAGAAATGTTTTTTATATCCCACTGTTACCAATTATGGCTTCATTCTTTTGTCAGACATACTTCACTCTTTGCTCGTGATGATCTCAGATTGCTTTCAAGGAGGCTTTCTCTTAGGAATTCTTCCTATCAATTTTATCAGGGACAAATTAATCTTATTTTAGAAAGAATACAATATTTAACTCCATCCAAGAAAGCAACAGAGTTAGGGATAATAACATATGTAGAAGTGACCTTCAGATGCTCGGCAGCCTTGCTTTTTATACTACTAGTATGCCGGAGCACCTCTTGTTTGGAAGAGGTATTTTTTTATCTTCCATATAACACACAGATCTAGAAGGCAAGCCAAGTATCTGTTTCTGTTACCTGAAATTTTATTTCAGTAGAATTGCTTATTTTAATAGAAAAATTGATACTAAATGAGAGATCATCTCTCAGGAAGCAATAAATGTGATGTTTCTTTACTTGATTAAACAACTGGTACGTATCACCTTCTAAGCCACACTTGTCCCCACCCCTTTCCCAATAAATTAACAACATACAGTAGCTAGCAATCTATGGTCATGGAGTGAAAGGTCTTGTTGAGTAGTATACACAGAGGGGAAGAGTTAAACCTTCTGTGAGAATTGTAAAAGTTGAACATCTTGACTAAGTAATATTAAGAAGCCAAGGTACCATTCCTTCACATGATTATGACATTTAAAAGTGATGAATACTTTCTATATTGAGGATAGATTTAATTTAATTTCAATACAGCAACTCAGTATTCTTAGGGTTTGTGTAAAAGCTGAAGTTATTCAGCACAGACTTAACAATTGTTCTACTTAAATGTAAATTTTAATTTTAAATATAAAAACTAGTTTGAAAATAATGCAGATGGAGATTGGGATGCAATGTCAGATGACAAGAACCACACCAAAAGTTCTTGTGAATAAAGGTGGCATGAACTTTGTATTCTTCTACTTGGGAGGCTGTCTGGACACTAACTCTTACTGCCACTACCAAGAAAAGTCTCAGTGCCACTGATGGAGAAAGATTTAGTCCTAAACCAGTATAGCTACTGGGAGGTAGAGATGGCACAAATATCCACTTAGTCTATTTAAAACTCTTCCAGCTCCAGCCTTTTAAACCACACTCCCAATAATGTACTCTACAAGCAACAATGAGGAGTAACCAGGTCTCAGTGCTACTTTAATAGAAATGGACAAGAACTGTGTCAATTCCTGCAGGCCTTCAAATTTCCAAGGCAATCATGATTTAATTCTGAATTTTTGGATGTTTCCAGCAGCAACAGTCATTAATAAATGTAGACTATATTAAGCATGGCAGGGAGCAGTTGATCTTTTTATACAGACTTGATTATATTCTTGTTAGGCAGTTCTTCATGCTGAAGATTTTTATGCAGTAATACCTCCTGTTGTAACAGAATGGTTAAACTGATATGCCTCTGAGTCTTGCAATAGGAAAAAGCAACTCAGTAGTGTTGAGCAGGCTTTGAAATTTTGTAAGGGCTCTTATGAATATATCCACCAATCTAGATCTATTTTGACTGAAATAGCGCTGAATAACATTCTTATGCTGCATTCAGTTATTAATTTAAATATATATACATATTTCAAAGTCATCTAGTCACTAGTGTAATCCTGTATTCAAGGAGAAAAAACAGACATCAGTGATACGCCAAAATCCCAGAGGCCACATGACAAATGCATAGAAATATTTTGTGATGGATTTTTATCTTTCCCTAGGTGCAGATACTCTGGAATTATTTGATTGTGTTTCTAGGAACAAGGAGCAGTGGTTGAGGTCATGTTGGTAAAATCTGAGATCCTATATGAGCTGTAGGCTAATTACTTCTTGAGTTACATATGATATTTTCTTCAATTTGTAAAAAAGAGGTGCTCTGATAATGCTGTTGTGTTCAACTGTATTTCCCTAGTTCACAAAAATTTGAATTAATAGAGAAGGTGCATTGTTGTCCACACAGTTACACTCCTCAGACATGTGGCTGGTCCTAGTTCATGGTACACAAGTGATTCTGCCAGGAAGCTCTGACCTCCTCCTCCTTGGTGCAATTGTAATTTGAAGACCAAGTGTAGACTTATTTACTGTATTAACCAGAAAGAACAGGAATCAGAATCACAGAATAATCATCTAGGTTGGAAGAGACCTCCAAGATCACCGAGTCCAACCTCTGACCTAACACTAACAAGTCCTCCACTAAACCATATCACTGAGCTCTAAGTCTAAATGTCTTTTAAAGACCTCCAGGGATGGTGACTCAACCACTTCCCTGGGCAGCCAGTCAAACTAAGAGGCCTATAGTTTCCCGGGTCAACCTTCTGGCCCTCCTTGTAGATGCTAGTCACCAGTCAACTGGGACCTCCCCTGATAGCCAGGACTGCCGATAAATGATGGAAAGCAGCTTGGCCAGCTCCTCCACCAGTTCTCTCAGCACCCTCAGGTGAATCCCATCCGGCCCCCGTGACTTGCGTACATCCAAATGCTGTAGCAGGTCACCAGCCATTTCCTTGTGGATTGTGAGGGCCACATCCTGCTCCCCATCCCCTTCCACCAGCTCAGGGTAATGGGTATCTAGAGAGCAACTGGTCTTGCCGCTAAAGACTGAGGCAAAGAAGGCATTAAGCACCTCAGCCTTTTCATCATCTCTCATCACAAAGTTTCCCCCTGCATCCAGTAAAGGATGGAGATTCTCCTTAATCCTCCTTTTTGAAAGATGACTGAATTTGAGATGGTCTCTGCCTCCCCCCAAAACACAAAAGGTTACAGACAAAGATTTTATATTACATATTTGTAATGTGCACAGCAAGTATATACACTTTTCACTCATTATTTTCCTCAAGTCTGACTAGCCTCCCTCCTATGCTTTATTACTAATGCTGTTCAGTTTCAGAATCTTTCTTCATTTCTGCCTCTGTCACTCTCCTGCTCATATTCAATTTATTGGTCATTTTCATTGTCTTCAGTGCTCTCAGCTTCTTTGAACTCAAACAAATCATCTTTGATTCCACTCAGAATATGAAACGTGGAGTTTGCAACTTTGATCTGCAGCTTCTGGATTTATCTGGTACCACGCTGTCTAAATCCAATGACAAAGATTGTTGTGCCTGCCCTCTTCTTTTTATTTATTTATTTATTAGAAATTATATTGTGATCACCTATCTAGAGCCATTCTGAATACACAAACTTCAAACAGCCATCCAAGAGCTCGTTTGCTGCTCCACCAAGCCACCTATGGTTGTGACTGCCCTCCTTCTGCTCTTACCAGAGAACAGTATTAATGTCTCTGATAATATTTTGTCTCTAGTAAAAATATTGCTAGTGATAGGTGCCCTCTGGATGCAGCTAGGACAAGCATTACTCCTTTCTGTTAATAGCACACCTGGTTGCCTATTCCAAACAACATTCAGCCAATCCTTCATTAAGTCTTCAGACATCCATCCTGGTTTTGACACCTAACAATTATTCCAGTAGGCAGCTGTTCCTTCGGCATTGTTTTATGCTTCAGAACCACATATGGTGGCAATTTCATACCATCTGCTAACACTGCCAACATGACTGTAAAGTGCATTTTTTCAATCCCCAAAGTTTTTTATGATGACAAATTTTGTACGTATTTTTTCAATGGTGTAATTGGGTGTTGTGTCAAAATAAACTGGATTCTCATCTACATTACCCATTTGGCTCAGCAAATAATTGCGATCTGTACATAGTCCAATCGCATACTACTGGAATGAAGTTAGAAATTAGGTGTGGGTATAACAAAGTTCCTCACTGTAAGCAAAATCCATTGTGCCACATCATTTGTATACATTGACTATTACTTGCCTCTCTATGGAGTGTTTTATGCTTGTGCTATTTCTTGATCTTTCAGTTTAATGATTTCCTATATTACTGGGTTTCTAACTTTTCTTAGAGTATGCAGAAATTCTATGATTTGTTCTTCTGCTTCATGAAAACTCTATATTGGCTATGCTTATACACTTTGTAAGTATATGTATTTAAACGCACTTTATATTTTTTCCCAACACCACCAATCTTATTTTTTTTTCCACAAGAAGTACCAACAAACTGGAAATATGCATTGTATATCTTTTGGTACCTTCCCTGTTGCTCTCATTCCTGTCATCTCCAGATGATCTGCTATTTCACACATATAAGATTCAAGGAGACTCATAAAACTGTGAAAGATCACTGTGGAATTTTCTGAATTACAGTACACCACACAACTTCACAAGTGACTGAGAAAAACAGCTAACACACGCTAACACCATGTTTTATTTAAACTTAAGAGCTACTTTGGGCATATTTGTGCTTCTTCTTCACTAGGAGGCCTCCCACACTGCACACAAACACTACTTTAATTAATCCTAATGGAAGATGTACTATTTTTAAAAGTTATTTGGAAAAAATAATCTTTTTTTTGCAAAATACAAAAAAAAATGTTTTTATTCTTTTGTATTTTGCACATTTTTCTATGCTCCCTTTATAATGAAATGCATTTTCCATTCTATCTTTTGGTGGGTGATTAAAATAAGTGGGAAAAGTTCCCCTCTATATCTACCTGACAGTCCCCACTGCAGGAGTGTAAATGACTACCTACATTAAAGGCCAAACTTCCAGACTCCTGAAGCTAGATAGAATGGGTAGAAATAGCTGAAAGCAAGGGTGTTGAAGGTGTGAACAGATTTTGAATTGTACGTGGCAGGTTTACAGCTGAAAGTCATGTTTTCCTAAGAGAGAGAATTGAAAACTGCAGTGCTTCCTGCTTCCTAACTGATCCTAGCTACATGTAAATTGACCTCCAAGTACATGGACGTATCACATTTGTCTGGACTGGGGATTTCTTGGACTGTTATGTCTACAAATAGGCTAGCACCAGTGTTACCCACATAGACTACTGCGTATTGAAGGGTGGAGAGAAGTGTCACTGCTCCATCCTCAGTAATGGAACTGGGATATGGCACAAGACATTAGCTCCCAAGCTTTTTGGGAGCCAGGAACCATGGCTTGAAAAAAGAGCAAGTTATGGCCACTAGCACAGCTAAATCCCGTAGGAAAATAATGTCTCTGAGCTCACGCTGGGTTAAAAATAAACTAATAGGTAACAACTTGCCTCTTTGAAAGGCTGAATATTTTATATCTCTGCCAATATGCTGAAACTCTAATTTGGGAAAGAAACACACAGTCTGGCACACCACCTTTGATGGGTTGCCAGCTCTTGGTTTAGGGCAATCTGTAACCTCCTTCAGATAGTAGGGGGAAAGTAACACCTGCTGTTCTGATGCACATTACAGTAGGTGGCAGGGAAATCCTGCCACCATGAGGACGGCAGCATGCCAGAAACCCATCTGTCCAGCTGGATGGTAAGGTTGAACCCCAGGGCAATGACACTATCTGTGTGGAGACCTTTCTGGCTCCCCATAAGTGAAAAAGCATTGACCTTCCAAGATTAATTATTCTGTAAGAATTTTTTTGAGATGGGTTTTGGAGCAAGTAAATTTTTGAGGCAGATAACTGTCCAGCTGCTGCTGCTTTTTTTTTTTTTTTTTTTTTTTTTTTTTTTTTTTTTTTTTTTCCCAAATGGGAAAAATGTCCTCCAGTTACCTTATTTGCACCCTGCTGGCCTGAGACTGAGCTTTTCAGGAAAAATAAAACAATAAGAAAATAACAAGAAAAAAGTTGGGGTGGTAGGGTAGGGTGCAATTAATCGCAAGTATTTAGTAATATAAGAAAAGAATTCTTTCCCCATACTGTTGCTTCTTGTTTGTACATATTTTGCTCTTTCATGTGTCTGTTTAAGGACCTGTTTAGAACTAATAGATACTGTCAGAAGCACAGAGTTGAATATATTTGGGGAGATGCTTTGAAAGGGAGTTGGTGTGCGTTCGTACAGCAGTGCCAAATGTAGTAGAGGGAGAGAACAGAGCAGATGTAAGAGAGATACTGCAAAAGTTATAGCTGCCATCTAGCCCATCTCTTTTGCAGAAGCATACATACTATTTTACATGACAGATACCTGGAAGGCATCTTGGTGGACAGAGCATCAAAATCAAACTAACCTGTTTCTGCTTCTCCTGTAATTAGGTCATCATCCCTTATATATAGCACCTAAAAGAATAAAATTGGAAAACACTATAAAAAAGAAATTTAATTTTATTTTCATTAAAACTTTGGATACATACCATTTCATAATAAATTAAAACGGGACTTAACTTTAGACACATTAAAGGAAAGGCTTTAATGTCTTTTAGAGAAGCAAAATCACTAAATGAAGAATGAAAATACATCAAAAGTAGACTCCTCCTATTTCTCATACCCTTGCAGGTATGAATATATATATCCTCATTTCTCCACAGCCTCTGTTTCTTCTTTCAGTCATTGAGAAGTTTTTTCTGCCTGGCATATGCCAATCTAAAAGTGATTTGTCCAGTAAGTCATGTAGTGAACTATCTGGGTATGCAGACAAGGCACATGTTTCAAGGCAGCGGTACATCTCTTGAGCCCAGCAGCCTGGGAATCTGTGTGTCTAATACATTTGCTCAGAGTGACAGAATGGTAAATTACCAAGAGAAGTAATAATCTGTTGCCCATCTCAGTAGGCTTGGCAAGTCTGAGCACAGAGTCTGTTTGGGAGATAATTAGAGAGTAAAAGATGAAATGTGACCTTTCTCTAGTCCTCTAGATATGACTGAGAAAAGAAGATGACGAAAATATTAGGTTCCCTATGGAGTCGAATTCCAAAGGTACAAGCCCTTTTCAAGCAGGTCATGAGCAATACTGTCCCATGAACAGAGACCTAACAAAGCTGAGGGCTGGGAAGAGGTCAGGCCACCCTCTGGTACCAACAGCTGAGCCTCAGTGCTGCTGGGACAAACCTTCTGTAGATCTTTGGGAACCAACGTGGTATAATTCCTTTTGGAGTCCACTATGTGAGTTTTAAGTCCTTTCCAACCCAAAACATCCTATGATTCAATGAAAGTAAAGTCACATGGAACTGAAGTGACTTACTGAAACCTGTTCTGCAACTAAGAACAAATTCAGACCTTCCTGGTTGGCAGGCTTTCACCTTGTTTTATTGTCTGGTCTTCTACGTTCTCCCACACTTACAAGCAGGGTCGAGCAAATGAGCTGGCCTTCATTATGGGAGACAGTTTGCTCCCTCGATACATGAAATAGCTTGTTCATTCTTAACTCTCACCCCCACTCACCACAACTCTCCAATCCCCACCCTGCCCAAATCCCTACCCCAAAAACCCAAATCAAGCAAAGAGAAAGTATCTAGGCTAGAATGTTTCTTCTTGCCTACAGCAGAGTTCATCTACAGCAAAGCTGTTGCTAATCCATTTCTGCTCACCAGGATTGGGAAAAATGAAAATCTTTAGCTGCTGATCTCAATGCTAAGTCTCCAAGCCTAAAGAGAATTGAAAATTTCTGTATTGTTTCTCTGTTTCTAAATGGAACAGAGTTGTGGGAAGGTGATTTTGAAATATGAGGAAGAAGTGGGAATATAACAGAATCATGGTTGGAGGGAAGATTTAGGGAGTAATTAAATACTGAAATGTTAGGGTCCTAATGCCTTTTCCCCTCCACTCAGACCTTTCATTCTCTCCTTTTTTTTTTTTTTTATCTGAGTAAATGTATGCAAATATATGCCAGGACTTTGTGTCCATAAATATATGCCAGCGTGTTTATTGTTTTGTTGCCAGTAGGTTTTCCCACTGAGGCCTTCCAGCCCCTGTATTTATATACTGTGCATACTGGAAAGGGAACATAGCTCTTTGGGAGACACAGTGCTAACATTTCTATGGTGCAGAAAATAGAGAAGTAGTAGTGCCAAAACTGACGCATTGCTAAAATTCCTAACTTCATTACGTCTGAGTCTACTAAATCTTCATTTTGAAATCTGAATTCAGAAAAAGGAAAAATGATGCTGAGTTATTTTCTGTCTCACCAGGAAGAGTCTCACACTTGCTGCCTGTGCTTTGTAAAGGCTGCATACGTAGTTAAGCACTTTTGAATTTAAAGATGCCTTTACATTTACAAATGCCTTTATCTTCAAAAGCATATTTGACACACTAGGCTTGCTTACAGTTTGAAAAGCCAGGGAATCATTCTTTGAATAGCTGAATACAGAACATTTGAAACAATGACAACTTGCCAGAGCTTGGGCAGAATGCTCCTTATTGTAAAACGAGCTGTAGAGCACACTGTGAAACTCAAGTGGTCATCAGATAGGAAATGAATGCAACCAATCTCCAAGGAGCTAAAGCAGATATTAGTAACACCAGTTGCTTGTAGTCGTAGTGTTATTTATCTCCTTACATTTGACTGAGTTTCTCATGTTTTGCTTAGGAGTAAAAGGATTGCTACTTTTGTTAGTCTTTATCTCTTAAGTATTTTCATATCTGGTAAAATGGTGCTTTTTTTTTTCTTTTTTTCTTTTTTTTTTTTAAATAGTAGGTCTATTTATATAAATGTGCTTTTCTGTGAATTTATGAGACCATGTTTATAATAAATAACTACAAATGCAAGTAATTCCTGTATCATGTGACATTAGGCAGGATTGCTGGTGCCATCCTGTTATAAGTACATCCAGAACACTTTTTGCTATTAAACTAATAAACTACAGCTATTAGAAGAAAACAAAATTAGGAGTTAGTGACTTGGCTTTCCCTTTCTTCTTTATTCACTACATCCACTTAAAAGAGGGTGCAATATCTCTGGAGTGTGAGATGTAGTAAGAGAGTGAAGATGCATGGAGATAAATATTATAGCACTACTACAAATCCTTGTTTATCCAACTTGCAGTTGATCAAACTCTTATATTTCTTCAATCTGAGTTGTTCACATCTCAAAATCTGAACTTGCAGGCATTTTAGATCTCTCTAAAAGATTTGAGGGGGAAATAAAGGATTTTCCTGAACCCATCCAGTGTAGATTTTGATTTGCGTATTGACTGAAATCCAGCGTAAACTATTGCTTTGACAGAAACACATTTTAGATGAGAACCATAAAGAATTAACCTTAAACAAGCTTTCAGCTAGTCTGAATTATCCTTACTCATTGCTGAAAAGGAAATGCTTCTCCAGTAAGACAAAGGAAACAAGCAGAAATCCAGCTTTCATCTAGAAATATGTACCTGCTGAACAACAGTAAGTAGGTTGAACTCTCTTACACATTTGAACGTCCAGGTAGAAAAATAAAGTTCTGCACACAGGAGGAATGGTCATTGTTATTACCATATCTCTTCCTCTTTATTTTCCTTGTATATCTACTTGTATATTCACTGTATTTGTATATTTAAAAAGTGTTACTGCATTACAGTGCAGTACAGCATAATGCTCAGGGCTTCAAAACACAGTGACTATTAGTGGAAATAAGTGTCATTACTAAAGGACTCTTGTATATTTTATTTCTTTCTAGCTTCCATAGGTATAATCTCTAGATACATTGAAAATTATGACAAATTATGACAAAAAGAAATCAACTTAATTTGCAAATATTACTTGCATTTCTTTATCAGGGTGTCTAAAAATATGTAATTATGTTTTCCATTTTTTTCCCCATCACATAGTTTTATAGGTATTTGGGGGGATTTATTGCTCTGGGAATTGGTCTAACTCATGCTAGTAGGAGAGGAAGAATTAAATTGATATAAAATTTTTCTGCTGTGATGAATTTCTGCCAGAGATCTTGAAAATTATTTCATAGAACCTGTCTAAGTCTGCAGTAAACGATGATCTTTTCTACCAGGTGGATGTTGAATTGATTCAAAGGTACTCAGCTGCTGCATCATCTTTATTTTCACACATCAAAGGTAGGCATATTGCAAGCAATTAATCATGTACTTGTTTATTGTTTTGGAATAAATGCATTTTACACAGTTTTTGTTGCTGAATTTAATTTAATTACACATCATCCTTATGTGTATCTGTCATTACCTTAGTGAACACAAAAAGGAAAGGATGAGGGAAAAAAAAAAAAAAAAAGTTTTTGCTTCTGTAATTCTGCTTACTTTTGAGGCAAGGGGCATAAGATAGCTAACTTACCACTAGTATTTTTAAAAGGAAGTAAATGATAAAACATATTTGATTACTAACATGAAAACTCTTGTGTTGTACATGAAAATATTTTGGTTTTGTTTTTTAACAAAATTAGAACAAAATTAGTCTTGTCAGGGTCCTTTCACAGGGTGGAGTTTATCAGGCCAAATTAGTTGTTGAAAACACCAGGAAAAGATAAGGGGGATTTTACAAGGGTGAGCGAACGGCTGTGTGGTGTTTAGCTGCCATCCAGGTTAAACCACAACACACACTTAGATTTTACAGTTTTAACTGTGGCACATAGGAGTTCCTTACAAAACTACACAGTCAACAATACCACTTCCATCTGTTAAGACTTCTGTCTGAGGCCTAAAACCTTGACTTTATGTGCTTCACAGAATGACCAAACATGAAAACAGTCATCTAATCTTCATAAAAAGTGAAAATGTATAGATAAGGGAAATTTGGAAGTCTTAAATGTTAATGGACAAGCATTGTGTCTGTAACTGTAATTAAAAAGTAATACAAGCCCTTTTGGGCACAGAATTAATGCAGTGGGCAGAAATATATGAAAAATAATGTGACATCATGCCTCCATCCCTTTCCTTTTCCCTGTCACTCTCTTTCTTCTTTTCTCTCTTTCTGTCTTTCAAAAAATGTCTGAATTGGTCATGCAGAGTAGAAATTATTCATTAATTAATTATATTTCCTGATAGGTTTAGGTCTGTGGTTTTATTTTGTTGTTATTGTAATAATGCAGTTCTTTAAAAAAAGAAAGGAAAAGGATCTTCAAAATATTTCTGCATATTTTGGAAAAGAGTGCAAAAACAATGGAAGATGTTGTTGAAGAACATAAGCATTCTTATTTGGATTTCCCAGTACACAGATTTACTTTCTTAATAACTAATTACATTTAGTTTATTATTGTTTTAGTTTAGAAATCGGTGATTTTAATATTACTGGAATTTGCTTTTCTTCTTAGAACTGTATCCAGCCACATCTCATCAGTAATTATTTGTCTTTAACAATTTTTCTGTAAGGAAAATATTTTTTTTGTCTCTTAGTTTTCTTTTTCTCAGCGATGAGTACCATTATATATCAGAAAGTTTTCTTTTATGCTGATTTCATCTGTGAAGGTTTTTTTCTTTTTTTTTTTTTTCCCTTTTGTTAATATATCTTGAAAATGATACCTAGAGAAGATAAATGAATTGAAAATAAAGGAAACTACCAATCCTGCATCAAGCTAATGTTCAAGACCTGTTTAGAAGACCTGTTTTATCAGCTATCTCTATATATATATTTTTTTTTTCTCATGCTTTTTTAGAGTAGTTTAATTTCTGTGGAGTTTTTGTACTTTCAAACACCTAAGACACAAAGTCCAAGGAAATACTTTTGTTCTCTGATTAAAATCACAAAGAGTTCTATCTTTTAAAAGTTTTTAGGCAAAAGGACAAGTCCTTCTCTTGGCTTCATTCTGTAACATCAATGAATTCTTGCAGTTCAATTCTCTTATCAGAGTGAAGAATTTATACTAGTCTCTTTACCATATTCAGACAGTTGGTCATAAGAGAGAAATCTTACATTAAATATAGGCAGAATATGAGGAGGTGAACACAAAAATTACTAACAATGTGAGAAGGGTCCACGCTGTAATGCCTTATGTACTGTAAGCAGAATCTTGAAATTGAAATACTGGATAACTGGTGACTAACTGAATGAATTAAGTATTTGTATAACACTGTATACATTAACCTGATTATAGTACCCAAGTAGTCCTTCAGTCCTCAGAAAGCTACAATATATTTCTAACATATTCTAAAAATAAAAGAGAAAATTCTGATTTTGTTAGTAGCAAAATTCTGCACTTTGGGTAAGATTATGGACAGCCTTTTGTATGTGATGCATCACACTTTTAAATATGTGTGAATTACTGGCCATAATATACACAATGAGCAACCAATTAAACATTGCATATCATCAATTTGGTTTTGGTACAGTAGTGAAATACCAGCATTCTGGGTTGCAATTAAAATGTTTTATGAATGAAACTTATTTTGCCAACCTGTGAGCTCCTTGGGCAAGATGAAGGTCTGTCAGATATAAGCTGATCTCCAGGAGCAAAGATTGAGTTCCACCAGACTCTGAGTCTCCAAATTTGGCTACCTTCCATCAAAATCATTAGCCCCACTTACTCAGTGTTCTTGCTAGCACAGGAAGACACTGGAAGGAGGTGAGACATACCTCTTATGGAGGAAGAGAATAAAATGTAGCAGAGAAGGGAAAGAAGCACTAAGTATTAGTTTGGTACTACCTTTAAATAATTGTAAAGGTTTTGATGTCAAGGCACCATGGCTTGCCCAGAAGTGCTAGCAAGCACATTATTGTTACTATCAGCTATATCTGACACTAACTAAATCTTACTTAGCTCGTGTCATAGAATCAATTGTATATTAGAATCATAGAATCATCTCAGTTGGAAAAGACCTTCAAGATCATCAAGTCCAACCATCAACCTGACCTACCAATTCCCATCACTAAACCATGTCCCTTACTGCCATCTCCACGTCTTAACATTTTTAACTTATTTCTTCAAGATTGACATAGGACACCTGCATAGAAATGCCAAGTTGCAGCTGTGAGTGCCAAGAGAGGTCACAAAACCACTGAAGATGTCATTTGAATCCTGAGACCTGCAGTGATGTGAATGCTAATCTTGTCCCCTCCCTTACATCTCCAAAAATGCATAGCACAAGAAGGCTAGAAGAGTTCCAGCCTTACCTTTGCTATCTTTCTTCCACATCCAAATAATTTCCCCACTATGAAGGAAGGCCTCAAAAAGAGCAGGTTGAGTACCATATTGGTGCATGGTGTCAAAGGGAATTTGGGGAACACAGATGAATAGCATTACGCTTTTCTGCCATAATAATGTGCATATGACAATATAAATCACTAGAATATGAATATAATTCAAAGCTTAATTTGCAAATCTAATAAAAAGCAGTAAGGGTGTAGTGTTCTTGTTTCAAAGTAAATATGCAGCTGTTGTTCTAAAACAAAGTTAATTCCATTGAATTATACAATTGTTGTTTCTAACTGGAAACAAGTACCTACTTAGCTGGGATGGAAGTGTGTTCATCATTTATTGATCTGTAAATATGTTAAGATTTATGAATAATTTTATATAATTTTTCTCTTTTTCCAGATACTGGGTCATGAGAATGTCATTAAGCATATGTTCAGTCATTTTAACTACATTGATTCTTAATGTTTGGATTGCTAATTCATTACTCTGCAGTGGATTTTGCTCGCAGTCACTGAGTTATGCCTGTGTTGAGGAGTATACATTATAAATTTAAAATACCGTAGATTTTACAAGCTCACATTGTTACCTTGTAACATCAGTGAATGTTGCAAGTAAACTAAAACTAAATTTTATTGCAAAGACTTCTTTAAAGTAAATAAATAAATAAATAAATAAATAAAGGTTAGGTACAGTTGTATGGATTTTGCCATTCCTTTTCCTGGGATGGGAGCTTGAAAATGCTTTGGTCTCTGGGCAATTTAAAGTAATATTTGTCAAAATTTCTATAACTGGTTAGATAGGCTAGACTTCATAGGGGTCTTTTACAGAAGAGCTGGATCAGCACATCTTGGTATTTTGGCACTGCCACTCCACCTCATAGAATGACACTATCCTTAACTTTTAGGATTTTTCTTATATCTCATGATAGATTATTTTACTAGGTGTCAAGGTGCTGTGGGTAGAATGAGGGCAGTGGGTCTGGACCTGCCTTCTTTACAGGTTCTCAGAGTGAAAAGGAAAAGACCAGAAGTTTCAGGCTATGCCTAAATGAAATGTCTAGAATGGAATAGTACAGTGGTGATCATCTCATGTAGTAGTACTTGTAACGTTCTGGGCAAGGGTGCTTAGCAGTAGCACTGTAGCACTATGAATGTGTTGGATGTAGAATGAGCTATCTTGAACCCACTCTGATGTGTCTGTAATAGACCTAAGTAGTTGTCATTGGGAAATGAAAAATGGTTCATAAAGAATCTTGCAGATATTTTTATCTGTTTTCATTTGTATGCATACTTCAAAGGGAGAATCTTCTAATGGAAGAAGTTGTTCTGTGAACACTGGAGTGCATGTTGCTGGGTTCCTAAGTTTATGTCTCCAGCCTTCCCCTCCTTCCCCAACCCCAGCAGCAATTACTTACAGCTATAGCTACTGCGTTATACTCTTTTGTAGTACCTTGACCTTTTCAGGCCTCCATATTCCTGGATGAATAAAAAAGTATACTTCATGACTGCTTTCAAGCTACTACTGAGTTAATTCATTGAAAAGAATATGTATTCTTTTTGACTGACGAGCTAATTAATGAGAACTCCAACTGTTGCTCATTCTGCAGCATTTTACAAATCTGCATACAAATTTGATCTTTTTTCTACTCTGATTTTCTTGGGTTTAAAGTTTCTGATGCAACTATACTTCTATTAGATATGGCTGGAATTAGATGATATATTGAAAAGTTTTTAGGAGGGAAGATAGGCAGCATCCCTGAATGACCTTTGTTTCTTAGGAAATGCAAGTTCAATTTGAAAAAAGGATATTTATTCTAGAATAATTGTTCCCCAAACAAACCAAGGACAATGCAGTAAGCCTTGTTTAAGAAATGTATCTAATATAACACTGTCTGATTCCTAGATACATTTGGGAGCTACCTAATAATAGGAAAAGTATATTTCCAGTTCCAATATATCTTAATCCTTTCTGTCAATTTTTTCCAGAGCTTTTATAGAATGTTGTTTCCTGAAGTCTGACTATCCATCTAGAATTTGTTTTTCTCTTTTACCTTTCATCTGCCCATTTTTTTCCTCACAGTGACAGGAATAGTGCCATCCTTACCTGTCAGTCAAAAACAGTATAGTGACACAACTTCCTCTGTCCTGTCCATCCATTCCTTTTTTTTTTTTTTTTCTTTAACGCCTGCAAAGATTCAGTACTAATCACATTTACTTTTACTTCTCTTCAGTAGTATCACTTGCATTCCTTGAATCCATCCTCTGGCTCCCAATTTCATAGCAATTCAAATTCAGATTGCTTTTCCATATTTTTAAGGTCCACCAAATCTATGATACTCCCTGCCTTTCTGGCTTTTCCCTCTCTTTTTCCTCCTCTACAGTTTTCTTTCTGTTACTGAAACACTATTTGCCGTCTGTCCATCTCTATGACAACTTTCTTCGTGCTGTTTGTGTAGCAGATGTTACACTTCAAATTTTCTATTTCCTGTATCTGCTTTCCAGGCACACTTCTACCATGGTATCTGTAAGAAATTCGGAGTTAACAGTGCCTAGAGTCAATGGCACGCTATTATTATTTAGAAGGAAAGACAGGAAATAATTTACGCATTAACACATACAAGCACAAATATATGTATGCATACTCCTGCATAAATTTATTAAAGAGTGCTATTTAGGTCAAGAAGAGTCTACCGGGTGCAACAAAAATCTAATAAGTTATTAAATTGGTGTACTTGTAATAATATTCTATTGTCTGCTTGCCAGGCAATCTTCATTTCTAACTCAAATTTAAGCTCATCTCTATTCATCATGTTTTAGCAGGATGCTCTCCCTCCATATATTTAATCATAGATACACACAAGGAATAAGAGAAAAAAAAATCCTTAAAATCTGTGTGTTCTGTGTAATTTTTCATTTTGCTAGGCTTGTATGCTATTCTTTCAGCAGAGTCTGGACAGGAATGAGTAGAGGATCTATGCTTTCCTCAGGTCCTTAGAGCACAATCATTCCACAGTCTCTCTGCGCTGCTGAAAAAAGTGGTATTTTTTCCTAACCCAGCTGGTTTGCTTTTCTATGCCTGAACATACCACAAAAAAAAAAAAAAATAATAAGTTCCTTTTATTTGCTTTTTGGATTTATGACAGTTTATGACCCTTTTCAAAAATATTATTACTGTCAGATGTGATTGTTCTTACTTTTTGGCTTTCTGGGTGTAGGAGTCCTCAGCACTGGCCTAATCTTTTTCTCATTAAGGATAGTGGGAGTTTTGTTTACCACTACCTTCAGGAAGAGCAGTGATGGCTAATACTGAATCATTTTATTAATCCAGGCTTTGAAAATTGGAATGCTTAGGAATTTCTTTTAAGTCATTGCTCCTCACTTTTGAGAATGATTTATCATCCTGAGTAGGGATGGTTAACACAAAATGCAAATGCCAATGCAACAGAGATCACTGAATTCACTATTTATCTTTTAGGGAAAAAAATCAGCAAAGTTAAAAATATCCATTTCAAAGTTTTTAAAAAATGCTTTGACTATTTTTTAATGAAATTCAACAATTGTTTTTTAGTTTGCTTAACAATAGAGGAGGTATTTTGAGTCAGGTGCAGTACTTTTTTCTTAAATTTTCTTGTTCTCACAATTCCAGTCATATATAAATAATTTTCAAGTGCTTACCTGTATATGCAGACATATGGTCTTTGAGCTCATTACAGAACAATTCTCCCATATGCTCTTCAATGTAAGCATTCATGGTTTTGAGGTAGGGGTTGTTGTTTGCTGTGGTTTTGTTTTGGTTTGGTTTTGGTTTTCTTTGCTTGTTTGTTTGTTTTCCAGGATCTAGTTCAGCACGGTTATGGGGTTCATTGGGATTAAACGCAGCAGGATTTTGGGGTTAACCAAGATAAAGGGGTGCCTTCAGTTTGTCAGTCAGCAAAAATAATTGTAATGTTTAAACTAGTTTATAATTCAAATTAACCAAGGACATTCTGGGGGGAAAGTAATAATAATAATTTCCCATTTTTGTTTTACATGTGGAAAGGCAATGTACAACTTCTACTAACATAGAAGTATGTGCCTAATTCTTTGTTTTGAAAGCATACCCCTAAAAACCACATATAAGAACTGTGTGATGATACAGGGGAATGAGAATACTCAGTATTAAGTCTAATTTCCCACTTTCTTTTTAGCCTAGTCAGTATTTCATTCACACACACTTTTAATATTCTTGCTGCCTAAATCATATATTAATGTTTTTGGTCTCCGTAGCTGAAAGGCATAATTCCAGTAATGAGGGGAAATAAACAGAATGCTTGATGAAGTAGCTAAGCTACCAAATAACAAACAGAATGTTTCATCAACTATGTTTTAACAACTGGTATATAAAGCTGCCACAGTTTGTCATTTCCTCGCCAAGAAATGCATCTCTTTTTATTACAATGTGGTATGTTATCAAAAGGGTCAAATAAACCAAAATATTGTGAAAGCATAATGTACAGCAGCAATAGAAAGTGAGCTAAGAGGATATCATAGGAAAAAAAAAAATGTTTTTAGAATTATTTCATACAGTGATCCTGTATTTTTGTTTGTTTGTTTGTTTTTCCTACTTCTGTGAGAACTCTGGCGCATCTACTAAATCACATGGAAAGAACCAGAATCAGCAGTTACCCCCAAGTAAGTGATACAATCTCATAGCTAAATTAGTTATTTTCTTCCTTACCTGCCCTGTATATCATACTAAAAATAAAGTTTAAAGTCTGAAGTTTCTAAGAAAGTACCAGAGTTTCAAGTACTTATCTTTTGGTCTGTTTCTTTCTCCTGGAAGATTTTTAAGCAGTTTGATCAAGAGAAAGAGGAGAAATCAGAGATGGTGGAGTTAACTTCTAAATTACTGACAGCTGAGTTCCCAAGCCTGTGTATTTTGTTCATTATTTGTAGCTTATCTTTTCAAACTGTAGAAATATATTTGTATAATAGTTAAAATAATTACTTTTTAATGCATTCCTTCAGTTATTTTAGCAATATTCTATGAAAATTTTTGAATATTTTTAAAACCTGAAAAAGTGGAAATAAAATGCTGTTAGGAAGGAGGATTTTTTGAGCTGTTAAACTGAAGAGTACCATAAGTACCTCTATTAAAAGATATATTTTGTATTTTCCCTTACAGCTTAAAGCATTACGATCCCCTTTATAAATGATGCTACCACTTACATGTAGCCTACATCTGCAGAGGCATTAACAAATAAGGAAGAATCTGCATTAGAGTTTTGGCTCGTAGCATAGTGGTGACAGAGTGGATCACCTGAGTATTCTTATTTGTGGTGCATTTGTTTGACTTGCATAGATTTGGTATGCATTAGAGAAATCCACTTTGGAGGAAACAATGTTAGGAGCTGTGTTCCAGGTTAGCACCAGGTGCTCCAGCCACTGGTAGGGAATCATGGAACCTGAGGTATGGTGGAGCATTTACTCCAGGAAACCAGACTAACTATTTTTCATCTACAAGTTACTCTGGAAGAATTTTCTACTCAAACAAAACCCCAAACCACATACAGGCCAGGGGAAGTACACTCAGTTTTGTTTGTTTAATCCTGTGACTCTCTGGTTGTTAGGTAAAACAATGTTAATCTGTTCAAAGTTAAAACAATGACATAACATAAGGTGCACTACAGCCAGCCTTGAGGAGACTGGAGAGTAGATAAAAATGTCTACATTTTTTTTAAAGTCCACTATTAGCACTTGGGGAGCTTTGTACAGAAGAGGAGGGGGGGAGCTACTTGGAATATGTCCTGATTCCGTTAATTGCTTGCTCATTATTCCATGAGCAAGCTTACACATTATATCCTGGTTTCACAGCTGGAAATCTGTCTGATGCTATCTGCTCTTTTGAAGTGATTGGGCAATACCTGCATGATTAGAAAGAAAAAAATACACAGAAAGAGATTATTATTAAATGTGTAAACTTAACATGAAATATTCCAGTCTTTTCTCATGTATTTAGTCAAATATACTGGTACTATATCTAGTTCTGTCATTTTTTCTGAATACATTTTATATAAGAAGGAATAAAATTGTGAAGACTATACACACGGTATTGCGTTCAGTGTGGCAGCAGTGGATTGTCTCACTGTTACGTGAAGAACATAGAAAAAAACAAATCAGGTCAGACCACTTCTGACAGTCTTATGTCTGACAAAGGCCAGCAGTGGATGTCCAGAACATGGAAAAATGTAATGACATTTCCTGGATTGCTATCTCAACATCACATAGCCTTTTTTCTGATGCTTTTCTAGACAGAAGTAATGCTGTCTAGCCTTTTATAACCTTCAAAAGACTAAGAATTTTCCTTAAAATGGGTACCAGTTGTTATGTACTCTTGCTCTTTATAGGGACTGAGCAAGGTCATTACCCACTCTCCATGTTAGACTTTTGATTGTATGCATTTATGCCATGTCCCTTTCTCCCTGTCATCTTTTTTTCCAGGTTGAAGGGTCCTAGTCTGCTTAGTCACTTCTTGTACAATATTACCTCGATAATCTTTGTTATTCTTCTCTAAAATGTTGCATTTTTCATTGTACTCTTTTTGATAAGCGAAGACTGGGACAAGTAGTATTTAAAAAGAAGGTACAGCATAGTTTTCTACATAATAATGATAATTTCAGCCTTATTTTTTATTTCTTTATTTATTCCCAAATGTGTATTTGTTTTGACTTCTGTCAATTGTTAAATTGATCTTCCTGGTTGTCCAAACCCTCTCTGTGTACATGTTGAGTTAGAATTGTTTATTCTATACATAGTCTGCTTTACATTTATGTATGATGAAATTCATCTGTTCATCACTGACTCTCCTGGCATTGTTCTGTTCTTTGAAATCAGCCCTCCTCTTTCCTACTGTGAATAGGTTAGTATCATTAACACACTAAAGCACTTATTTGTTCACCTACTTCTCCACATATGAACAAGCTGAGATACCATCACAGTTGCTTTTGATTCTCCATTTAAAATCTCTGACTCTGTGAAAACTGACCACATTGATTCATGCGTGTTTTCCAACCATGTAAGGACCTTCCTATGCCTAGGTTAGTTAAGAGCATTTGTTCTGTGATTTTAAGAGACACATTTTGATGTTCTGAGTGGATGATATCCAAATCTGCTCCATCTCCATACTTTTCATTCATTCAGAATTATCCTTGGAAGTTTAGATTTCTATTTACAAGACCTATATTTAACCTTCCCAGTGTATTTTATTCAGTTGTTCAATAATTAGGTTATTTTTTACAAACAGTTTAGCTATTCCATACTTACTTTCCATCTGAACACTAGAGAGATTATCTGGAAAACTGTTATTTTATCAATTTAAACTATAACTCCTTGTACCAGTATTTGACCTTGGAAAGGATCACTGATAATTTTACTTGTATATATATATATATATATATATATATTCTACAGTAAGTACTTTAATGGGTCTCTGTGATAAATGCATAGATAAAATAAAAATAGCTTTGGCATTACCTACTCTGCGTACTCCTCCTATACTCAGTGTTCTAGGTTTTCAATGATCTTTTTGAATGGCTCCTTTCTTTTGATGGTTTTGAAAATTTGAAAACGTTTGAATATTTATCGTCTGGTTTTAGGTCTTCAGAAAGTTGTTCTGCAAGCTCATATTTGGCCTGCCTTTTACATATAACCTGATAAAGGTTATCATCTTTTGTATTTTCCTCATTTGCACAAATCTTCACTATTTAAAGGCTAACTGCCAATTTTAATAACTTCTCCTAACTTGATATTTATCCAGATTTTTCTCAAGTTAAAAATAAATAAATAAATAAAATAGAAGGGGTATGCATATAGCCTGGACCTCTAATACTAATTTAAATAGCTTTGAGCCTATTGCAATAATTTATTCTTTTGACTTTCACAATTCATTTTTCAAGATCTTCCTCTTCTTTTGTAATTCTCCTTTTCACATTTTGTACTGCAAAGCAACAGTGGAATTTATGAATCTGTTTTTTTCCTGTATGGGTGTCCAGCCTCAGCCTTTTGACTGCTTGATTTACTTTTATGAAGAACAGCTCTTCAACTACAATCTTTGAGCCACACCTTACTAACAGTCTGGACCTAGTTAGTTTATTCTTTTATTACCTAACTAAGATCTTGATAAAGCAATCATTTAGCTTGTCTAATAGTTTGAATTTAGTCTCACGTTCTAATACAATATTTGCCAAATCTACTTGGTTTTCCGTATCTATTGCAGTTATCACTCTTTCTTGCAGCCTCTCTGAGCAGGTCAATTGACATGTTGAAAATTTAATATTCACTTTCACCATGAGCTCTGCGCAGCAGTGGTATACTTTAGATTTGGTGTTGTTTTCTAGGAACCTTAGACCTTAGCCAACATCGGAGGAAAAGGTTTACTCATCTTCTAGAATATTCAGCATTTTGTGAGTTTACAGACCCTCTTTCAAGTTTTTTTTACATAGTCATGTGGTGGTTGTCTACAGTTTACTGACTAACAGATAAGTTTTGAAGGCATGTTGATTACTGGGCTTAATAGTTTTTTTTTGGTGTGTGTTTTTCTTTTTCTTTTTCTTTTTTATTTTTATTTTTTAATTTGAAAAGACTTCTTGCATACAAATAAATAACTTTATTTGAAAATAAAAGAGGCTATCTATGCAAATGCTATGCATTGGATGTGTGAATCTAGTTTTCATGTTCAGACTTGGTTTTTGATGAGCTTCTAAATTAAACTTCACAATGATTCCATTTTAAATAATTCTTTAATCAAGGTTGTTATCTTGGCAAGAAATTGGCTTTAAAACAGAATCCCCCAAATATCACTTTTTATAGAAAAGGGATTGGTCTAAGCACTCATTTGAGGTTGGCACACTGGTTTGCTCATCTTTCTGCACACATTTATCTCTGAAATTATACTGCATTAGGCTAGGAAAAAGTTCTTTATAAGAAGCAAGTTACATAGTGATATAGTTACTTTTAAACTGGTTGTTATTTTTTAAATTATTATTATTTTATTTTATTTTATGGATATCACTTTTTCCTCTTGACCACACTATTTCTCAAACATTATCTAGATAATCTGCAGGCATGACAAGCTCTGTATATATGGAGGATATTGATTACAGGTATGCAGAGTAGTACATTGAACTTAGCCTCTTTGAATGAGACTTCTGTGAAAGTCTTGTTTATACTGCTAACTGGCTAATAGCATCCAGTATTATCCTCTCAAACATTGCTTGTAGGTCACTGGCACACAACACCCTTTATAACTTTTTAAATGGCAGAAAACTGAATAAGATTTTGCTGGAAACACAGTACAATATCTTCAGCTTCTACATGGCATTTGTTTCATTTTTAATTCATCTGTCCCTGCTGGCTAAAGCTCAGTTCTTTGGGTGGGACTGAGATAATTATCTTCTATGCCAAAGACAAGACAGTTCATTCAAAATGATGCCTGGAGCTGCAATCAGCATTTGTGAGAAAATAGCAAACTAGGCTTTTTAACAAGACACTAATCTTTCCCTAAACAATTACAGAGAGCTGACCTTCAACTTTTCCCTTTAACAATTTTAGTTTGTAAGGGGGTTTACAGTACATGGCTGGGTTTTCTCAAATGAGATTTGAATATCCCCCTCTCCTCAAAAAATGAATGTTTTATAGAAAGAGAAAATGCTGCAGAATGGCTGATTCAGCTTGATTTGCAGGAAGTAATAAATGCCTTATTTTGCAATACAAATAAGCATTGTTAAAAGCAATTCTAATTGACCTGCTGCTTGTGAAAGAAACTAAAATGATAGTTTTGAAAACTGAGGTCCTTTGTTCATCTGCAAGATAGCTACAATGAAGAGATCTGCAATGCAAAACTTTTGCTTCACCATACCAGTACTGCCCAAGTCCATTTTGTGAACATACAGTAAACAAGGTGTAAATAATAGGTTTTTATAAACGTGATTCACTAAGGAACTATCTAGAATTCAAATTGTCAAGTGCTTGTTCCTTTCTCTCTTTTTCATTTGTGGGTCAAGATCTAGAAATATTTCTCTTCTTCAGAAACTGTAGGTCTTCTGCACCTTCTGGTCATTAGTGTGGCAAACTCCCAGAAAGAAGGATTTACAGATTCCAAACCCAGGATTGTTACAGGGACACTTCACCATAAGCCCAGTATTGGCTTGCTGTGGCAATGTAACTCTGTCATTACTGCCTCAGAGACATCAGTACTTAGTAATATACTATGGACAACTTGTCAGGTCACTGTTCTTGTTGGGTCACTGCTGGCATTTCAACATGGGGTGACACTGGGGCAATAGGCGTTCTGTGAGCCTTGGAAAAGATTTGCCGAAAACAAAGCGGTATCTCTGCATTGGTCATCATGAATACACTTTCCCACCTCCCGTTATTACCCTCTAAGCTGTTGTAGGGCAAGCAGCAGACATCTTCACCAGCAATCTGACAAACAAGTCTCTTTCAGCCTTCCAAAAAATGACCTGTCCACTGCCTACAAGACAGAAATAACTAGTTCAGGATGGAACCTGGTCATGAGTATGTGTACATGGACAAGTATGAGTGAAGAGAAGTAGTCAAACATGGGCAGACAGCTTTAGGTAGAGGGAAGAGGTTTCATCAACTGATCATTTGGCCTAGCTGCACAAGGTGTGCTTAAACTTCTTCCCATCATTGACCTCCATGGTGGCATTTGTCCTAGCCAGCTAAAGAGGCAACAGGATTTTGTGCCAATGCATGACTGCACAGAGCTGTTAGCAGAACCCCAGGAATGGCTGTGGCTTGTGCCAGCTCTTCTTGTCCCTGACAGTCCTGCACCCAGAATGCAGTGGTGACAGCTCCCAGCTGGGATGAGGGAGCTGTTTCAGGGCAGGAAGGCTGTTGTGCATGTGAGCACTCTGTGCCTCACTTGCCCTTAGGACCACAGAATGAAGAAATCTGTGAAATAGTATTTTTTTATTGTTTTAGTTTCTATGGTTTATACCTCTGTCCAGTAGAAATCAAGCTGGGACAACTAACTTTATTGCAGCTTTATCTTTAACTTTCACATGATTGTTAGCTTCAGTCAGTACTATGTTTTGGTGTATTTAAACCACTTAATCAGATATACATACTTCTGTAACCCATTGCCATTTCTGAGCTATCCGATTTCTCATTAGGTTCATCTTTAATACAGTTGACATCATTGTGTGATAATAAATACTGGATGCATCTCCAAAATTAGCATAGTACAATCATCAAGATATTGCAAGTGCTACATTTCCTACCTTACAATAGCAGAAATTGGTACGTAATTAGTCCTTTGTATAGCACAGTAGAGTAAGGAAGGAAATGATGGTAAGAAGTAGAAATCTACAAGCGGATTTGGTGATGAATCTCTGGGGAAAAACACCTGAAGGACCAAAAAAAAAAAAAAAAAAAAAAGTATCAGGCAGTGAGGCAGGAGGCATGCTTGCTTGACATAGTAAGCTATTTTACCTACTGTCTGACTGCAAGGATGTGAGGAAGCTTTGGTACAGCATCTTTGTATGCACAGTTCATGCTGACTGAAATGCTGATCTTAGCTCAAATTCAGTATCAATGTAGCATGGCTACCTGCCGTGTGAACCAGAATTGGCTTAAGCAGAGTTGCATTTGCCAGTATCCACTTGTTCTTCCTGATCTGTCTAAAATCAGGAGGAACAGCAAAATGCTAAACTTAGAGTAGCTTAAGTAGTATGCAAACATCAGCTTGGAGCATTTTACTAAACATTATTAAAAGAATAAAAGTTATCATACTAAAATGAGGGGTTAGGCAGTGATTTGTTTGTGTACCTGCAGATACTCCCTGAAGATGTAATTCAGTTTTCATTTGTTGTACATTCAGTGTATCTCTCATTTTGTTCAGGTAATGATTGATTTTGTGCCAAAGACTGGAAATTGTGCTAAAATGAACACAATTATTTTTCTTTTCCCACAATATTCAAATATTCTGCAAAATAGAAAAAGATCCAGTTCAGTGTTGTGCTAGGTGTTGAACAAAGGAGCTGCATACACAAAGCCTGAGAAAATGTTATCCATTTCATTATAACAGAAGAATTGATTGATTTATTTGGAAAAGGGATATGTTTACATACTTCTTAAAGATAACAAAAAAAAAAAAAAAAAAAGGAATCTATGAAAAGCTTTGCTTTGTACTTTTCTTTCTTGAGAAAGTTCTTGTTGCTTACACACACACATACGCACACAGATAAAAAAATCAGTGCAGCAACTTTCTTCATGCATTATGTAGGTAACATTACTACAGATAAAACAAAGAGAAGGAAACAGTGCTTCCCTGATGTTATGGCCAGCTCAAAGACAAGGTCTTCAAAGCAGTGTGAAATACTAAGGGAATAAACAAACACTTATTTTGCAAGCTTAAGAGTGAAGTTTGACATTACTAATGAATATATATCCCTAGAAATTTATTTTCAAGCAGATGGGAAGGAGGGCTGCTTGGCTTATGCCACATCCGGTTGTTCACCTTCTTCATAGTGTAAAGAAAAGGAGGACACAGCATTAAGAACAGCTGCTTCATTTGTTGTAATTCCTCAGATGGGAGGCTGCTGTGTCCTTTGGAAAGGGGAAAGGAGAAGGAAGCAGGCACAACAGCTTCAGGCGGCTGCAGGCCAGCCTTTGGAGGTAGCAGAACCAATGCCAGGCTCCTGAACTTTAAGACTGAGTGACTGGCCACAGGATGCAAGACATAGAATTCATGTTGTGGTCAGAATGAGCAGACACTTCTGGATGACTAGTTCAGCAGACAAAATTTTTCTAAGCATTCATGACATGTCAAAGTATTTGAGTATTTTAATTTTGGAATATAGGAATCACACTGTGTGCTTGTTATGGTTATGAATGGGTTTCATCATATGACTAGTAAATGAAACAGGTGTTCAAATACACTGCCATGACTCCATGCCATTATTTATGGAATATTTATGATGAATACTGCATCTGCTGAGCAAAGAAGGGAAAGGAAAGGAAGGGAAAGGAAAGGAAAGGAAAGGAAAGGAAAGG
>NC_048893.1:97733769-97740478 GCF_011077185.1 Oxyura jamaicensis
AAGGAAAGGAAAGGAAAGGAAAGGAAAGGAAAGGAAAGGAAAGGAAATTGTTATTTTTATTTTGACAAAGGCACTGAAAAATGTAAAGCAAATTTAGTCATTGTAGGGTAAATGGTGTTTAGGGATTTGCATATTTAAATATTAAACAGCAGTGGCACTATGAGACTATAAAACTGAACAACAATTACTGTATGAACATCGTGCCTTGAGTTCAAGAACTATTCATTCTTTACTTTTACCTGCCTGCACTTATAACATCTGTGAATGATGATTGTGTATTTCAAGCACTCAAGATGTGACACAAACTTGGCTTCCTTAAATACAGTTGAAACAGTTGGAAGTTCTGGTTTTAACTTAAGCTCTAGAGGAAACAAATAAATAAATAAATAAATAAAATTAGACAAGTTAAAGACAATTAAATTTGTTGCAAATATGTATCTGCTGTAATGCTTTAAGGTTGAAACACTGAAATGTGCATTTATACCATCAACTGTATTTTTATATCTTTATAGGTTTGAAAGAAGAGTTAGATATACAACCATCTAAATGATTACTTAGTCACAGAAAAATAATTTCAGTCTATCCGAATGTAATTTTAATGTGTAAGTTATGTATTTTGGTTAACAGATTTAATGAGGGCTTCTCTGACATTGTATTTGGACACGGAGCTGTTATTTTACATAGTTGAGTAATTTACTCAAATATGAAACTGATACAAACATGAATGAGTATAAATTCAATATGAACAATCAAAATACACGTTCTATGTTTAACCATCTACCAGTTGAAAATAATTATCTTGTCCTGTAAGACCTGTTCAGTGTTGTTGGTGTGATCTTGGAAAGCTGAACTTTTCTGATGAAAGTTGAAAAATCAGTGTGTTTTCTTAATAGATGACACTTTTGCAGCAGCGATGCTGCTGATCGCTTATTCGTTTTTTATGTAAAGAGAGTTAGTATTGTTTTCTGGTCTGTTTTGACTCTTGGTTCACAGTTAAGCATAAGGATACCTGAATTGGAATGATAGTTCCAGACTAGTGGCATTTATTAATCAAATAGATATAAAATGATACAGTTTCCTGCATGCCAAGCTATTAATATTTATTTTAAATTATCTTAGTATGTGTGGTAAAAGTACAAATGAAATATACATACTTCTCACTGAATGCTAGAGTAGCCCTGAGCATGTCCAGAAAGCAGGATACTCTATAGCATAACCAAAATACATTTATTCCACTTGCATCTGGATTTCTTTAAACTTTAACACCTCTCTAAACTAATTTATGATGTATTTTCTAATTTACTTAGATTTAGCATCTAGATGCTGAGCTACTACTCATCATTTCAGTTATCACTAGTCATATTGCTATATTACAAATATTGAAAATGATTGTTAATATTAATAGCTGTTTATTTAGACTGATAAAACTACAGATTAGGTGACACTGGGATGCACAGGAGGAGAAATCCATTAAAGATGACAGTTTAAGGGAAAAATGTGTGTATGATAATAATTTTTCATCCCCATCATCATTACCTCTTCAATGGAAAGTCTAGGCTTCTTATTTGTCACGTTTTAACAAGGATAGGAGAGGGTTGGATTAGAATGAATTGTTGCATATTGCTATTGCCACTTCCCATTAGAAGGATCACAGCCAATGCTGCATTCAACTCCCATTGTGTGCTCCGTAATTCCAACGGAGAAGTTAAGTCCTTCTGAAACTTGCAATTCCTATTTTGTACGAATATTTCAAAATTCTATTTTGTTCTGAATTGTAAACTGATATTTTCCAAAAAAGTGTTATTAAATAATAATAATAATGTATATTATGCTTTCAAAAACCTAAAACTTTTTGTGAAATAATTGGGGTAAGAACAGTATTATTTATCTTTTCTTACTATTTTTACTCCAACCATCAGAATTCCATTTTCTTAACACCACCAAATAAAAGGTGTTTTGAGATAAAAACAATATGCTAGTAAAAGGAAATTCCATTCTTAATGACTTTTAGAAAATCATTAGTGCCATCACTATTAAATTAATCAGTTATTGTGACATGCCAGTAGTAACAGAGCATTATATAGCCTTTAATGATGGTTTGATAGAGAGCATTCTTAAATGATATACTGTTAGTGTATTCATGGATGTAAGTAAAAATTTGGGAGGCAATATAAACTAAAAAATAAAAGTCTAACTGAGATTAACACTTCAGAATATTTATGGAATACATTGATAATGCAATGCAAAGAGCATACTTTTTATATGATGAGTAGTGTTCAATAGAACTTTTTGAAAATGTAAGTTATTATTTATTTTTTCTTTTAAGTTAAATACTGTTTCAGGAGAATGTTTGACATTGAATACACATAGAAGGCTATAAGGTTGTAATAGATTTATTCTCTTGGACCTGATGATCTCATATTTTTGTTGCTGCTAGAAATGACAAAAGAGAAAGAGTGAGACTCTGAGACTGGCTTAGAGTTCATAAAATCCAGGACTTTAACTGAAATGCAGATTTCTGAACTCCATGATTTTCCTCCACTCATTTCTGAGAGGATCATAACAGAGAAGAAGGTGCAAAGAAAACTAAGTTTTTAAATTAGCTGCACATGGGAGGTGAACATATGGAATAGTTTAATGCAAAATTCACAGTGTGCTTTGAGAAACTCCTCTGAAAAATACCACAGCTAGCATGAGATATTTGTGCTATTTAAAAAGACTTGTTCAGATAAGTGCTCCTTTTGTAGCTTGGAGAACATAGTGTAGGTGCACTCAAAAAAATCTTCCATCCGTAAAATTGTTTGTGCACAAAGAAGACTGTAAAAAAGGAGATAGCACTGACCTTTTATTTTCCTTACAGCCTACAGACCCTAGTCATCACCATATAAATTAAGCGTGTGAAGACCATCCCACTCATACACGACTGGATTTTATGAGTTGTGTCTATTATGTCACTGTTTAGCTTCATTGATGGCTCTTTAATTTTGAGTCAATGTTAATAGAGATCTGAGTTTGAAACATTTCAAGTGGGCTGTATAGCCAAAGTAAATATCAGTGATATATGAGAAAATGTGGCAGGAGATTATCTGCGAGGACTCTTTTGCTTTGCAATTTGTTTTGAGAGGGTTCACATTCACTGATCACTGTTCATATGTTGAGTTGTTTTGATTCCTCCAATGTTTCTTTTTCCAGAAGGGGTGAAAATTAAAGCTTTTTGGCAGTAGGTGGTGGCTATCTGCCACTCTTGCTAAAGAACATTCCACTAACATTTTTCCATGCTCTGGTTATTAAAATTCTTCAATATTTTGCTTGTTTTCAAACTATCATTTCAGATAAAACATCTGTGATAGCCTAGGCTTAGGGAGGACATTTTTAAATAGTGACTTTAAATGAACACACAAATGCTTTTTTTTAATTAGGTGCATAGTCTTATGATCACATCAACATTGCAAACAAAATACTGGGTTCAAATGAACTGTCTGCTTATATATCTGAGTGAAACAGAAATCTCACAGGAAAAAAAAAAAATTATTGAATTTCCTACCTACTAGATATGAAAATGTTTTTTTGTAGTAACTACTCAGAGGTTACTACACAACTGAAGCTATGTTGAGTTATCTCATCTGTTAGGTGAGGACCTAACCATAAAATATCTCCTACATTGTAGAATTCAGTGAAGCTACTTTTCCTGTTTTCATCATGTTTTCTTATTTTTTAAGTGTGAGGTTTTAAGGATGTTAAGGAGGAAAATAATGTTAAATCATACAAATGATAACAATGATTTTGTTTCCATTCTCTCTCTCTCTCTCTCTCAGGGTGAATGTGTTGCAATTCAGTGAAGTAGTTAAAAATCTGAATGCTAATTAAGTTTGAATTTAAGCACTGGAATTAAAGCTAAAGAACAATCTAAATATTTTTAGGACTTAATAATAATTGTGAACATCTTTTTGACTTCTTTGTCTTCAAAATTAGGGTTGTATACCAAGCTTCTAACTGGATATTCCCTCTTAGTGCTACTTATATGTCATATATGTCAGCAAGAAATAGCCATTGCACTGGAAAAAACAATATACCTTACTTTTCTCAGGTGCTTGATTGTTCTAATATGTATAAGTGTCTCAAAAAATAAATAATCATGTAGAGAAGCCAGATGAATATTCAAAATATATAAATAGCTTTGCAGATATCTCTAAATAATTAAATTGGAGGATGTCACATTTAGTGCTGTATAAAAAGTAATAGGTGATGATCAAACTATCATAAAGGAAGTGATATGCTTCTTTAGTATATTGTCTCTGTGATTATTCTAATGGCTGATTTACTGGTAACTCTTTCCTCTTGTTGATTAACGGTAAGGAATTTATATATATATATATGTATATGTATATATATATGTTATATATATGTTCACTTTGAAGAGATTTATTTTACAGTAAATGAAGTTTTGTGGGAGTAAACTCTTGTGAATTAAAAATATTTTCAGAGTATTTCTCTGATCCAGGAAGAATTTCTCTGGAGGTTGATGCATTTCTCTTAGATTGCTCTTTCATGGTGTTACTTTGAGGAACAGTTGGTTATTTCTAACAAACCGTCCTAGTTGTATAGGGACGGGTTTCATAATAATACATCCAGAAACTGAGACTGTGTGTCACAGCAGCAAAAGAGACATATTTTCTGTGTCTGGTGTGATTCAGAGCATTTGTTTGATACTTCAACCTGAGTATCCCTTGAATTTCTCAAAACCATGGGGTTTATAGTAAGCATTAAGTTTAGCTCTAGATACTCCTTCACAGTAATTGCCATTTTGGAATAAAGAGAAACTGTCTAACTTTTTAAGGTAACAATTTCTTACCAAGCATAGCTACAATATTGATTGCTTTGTTTTCTGCTTTTTGGTTTGTTTGTTTGTTTGTTTTATATGCTTGCTTGAAACCACAGGGTGTGACAGCTAGAAATAGCTCCAGTAGCTGTTTCTCATGTATGAAAATGCTGCTAGGTATAGAGGTGGTGTTTTGTTTGTTTGTTTGTTCTTTTAAGGACTGAGGCTCTTTTAGCTTTAAGAAGTAAAATCAGCCTCACATTTTCATGGTTTTATTGTAGATGTACCATAGACTCCTGCCTATGTGATGCTTGGTTTTGCTTGTACTTTACAGGCATGGTACTAGTTCCAGTTCCTGGTGCGCATCCTGATTGCTGCCCTTCTCCTTCAGCAGCACAGCTAGTGATAGTACCCTTGTTTGGTTTTCAACAAAAATCCTTACAAGTTTTATTTGCAAATCATGCTTGCAATTTGTTATTATCCAGAATAAACTAGCTTGGTGTTCATTGCTGAGCAGGCTTAAGTCTCTTTGTGATGAGTATAATTGATAGCCCAACCCCTTGGGATAAAGTACCTCTGAAAGGACTGTTAACTCAACTGTAGATAATGAGAAACATATGAAGCTGAGGACTTGGAAATAATTTCGAAATATGTTTTTGATCTCAGTTAACAGTTTATCTAAATAAACTCTCAACTGT
Source organism: Oxyura jamaicensis (assembly GCF_011077185.1). Taxonomy (NCBI): domain Eukaryota; kingdom Metazoa; phylum Chordata; class Aves; order Anseriformes; family Anatidae; genus Oxyura; species Oxyura jamaicensis. Next base: position 97,739,287 of record NC_048893.1, read on the forward strand.
TAAGCCATAAGATGTTTCTAACATATTAAGTAGGGCAGGAAGTTAGTATGTGCAGTCTTGTGGATTACTTTAGACATTAGAACTTCATTATTACTTACCTTTTTAATATTTGTATTTTATTTTTTTGTTTGTTTGTTTCTTTTCTACTATAACATTTCTGAGTTGCAATATCTTCTTTTTGATGCTGCCTGGGCATTTGCTAAGCTAAAACAGGAATTCCTTTGGGATTTAGGCAGCCACAATCTCCATTTTACAAATAGAGGCTGTGAGACTCAGCAGAGGGTGTAGGTGTGATGTATGGTGACATTGGGCATTTCCAAACATGAAAAATAAAATCTAGGCCTTCTGAATGATTTGGAGCTGCCACACACTGTTTTCTCTTCAATTTGTTCATTAATTAGTGTCTCACAATTTTGCTGGACCAAACCTAGGCACTTGTCTTATAAATTTAAACCCAGAATACTGACCTGAACACAGGTGACAGTTCTGTAGAAATGTCTTAACTCTTTTGGCTTTGATTTTACAACCCTACTAGGAGATGATAATCTTTACAACTTTTCTGCAAGTACAAAGACTAATACTCTGGGAATGGGAAAGAATCAAAGTGACAGAACTCTTGTTCCCTTTCAATGGCTCTGGCATATTTGTTGTGTTAGACCAGCATGTCAGGCCTAAAGTCTCTAGTGGCCATGACTATGTGGAGTCAACATAAGTTATACCTATTCTTCAGCCACTCTCCTTGACCTTTTCATTCTCATTATTTCTATCTGGTCTGCAGAAGGAGCACACCTAATTAGTCATATGAATGTTACAGTTCACACAGACATTTAAATTTGTGGTAGCAGATTGGAGAACGGTTTAAAACCTCAGAGACATTATTTTAGATGACACAGTAGACAGAAGATTATTATTTTATTTTCTAAAATTTTATGCTATTGTAAATTCTTTCATGATTTTTTCTTCTAATCTCATGATAACTTAAGGTTTTGTTTGTTTGTTTGTTTGTTTTTCTGGTAGGTCCTTACATTAAATGAGCATGTATGAGTATCAGTTTTCATTAAATAGAATAATTTCAAAGAACAAAATTATACAGAAATCAGTGAAAATGGTAATACTAACAGGCTATGAACTCAAATAATATAAAGATTTTCCTTCCCTTCCCTTCCCTTCCCTTCCCTTCCCTTCCCTTCCC